>NC_090657.1:215494534-215534534 GCF_040937935.1 Hyperolius riggenbachi | reverse complement strand
GTTTAAGCTCACCAACTGCGCCAAAGTGTCCCCGATCTGGTGAGTCCTACTCTAACCAGGCAAAAATGCTAGTTTTTATCAGCGTTATACTGGGAACCATGCCAAAAGCCCAGGGGTCAGCTAAATGGGAGAAATGAAATTAAAAACACCTCACCTTCTACTAGCTACTAACTGAACTATGAGCACCGCTCATTTATATGCTTAACTGTGCTAGAGGTGGGCGTGGTTATGCACGCTCACAGGGGAAAATAATATTAGCCAAGGGATGAGCAGCACAAACCAAATTTTATGCAATACTATGCAAAGCATGCACGCAGCACTGGAGAACCCCAATCTCCATAAGAAATATATAAATACAGAGGGTGCTGCAGCACACAACAGGAAAACAGTGACAGGGGCTCTTGGTTACGCTTTAACGCGTTTAAGCTCACCAACTGCGCCAAAGTGTCCCCGATCTGGTGAGTCCTACTCTAACCAGGCAAAAATGCTAGTTTTTATCAGCGTTATACTGGGAACCATGCCAAAAGCCCAGGGGTCAGCTAAATGGGAGAAATGAAATTAAAAACACCTCACCTTCTACTAGCTACTAACTGAACTATGAGCACCGCTCATTTATATGCTTAACTGTGCTAGAGGTGGGCGTGGTTATGCACGCTCACAGGGGAAAATAATATTAGCCAAGGGATGAGCAGCACAAACCAAATTTTATGCAATACTATGCAAAGCATGCACGCAGCACTGGAGAACCCCAATCTCCATAAGAAATATATAAATACAGAGGGTGCTGCAGCACACAACAGGAAAACAGTGACAGGGGCTCTTGGTTACGCTTTAACGCGTTTAAGCTCACCAACTGCGCCAAAGTGTCCCCGATCTGGTGAGTCCTACTCTAACCAGGCAAAAATGCTAGTTTTTATCAGCGTTATACTGGGAACCATGCCAAAAGCCCAGGGGTCAGCTAAATGGGAGAAATGAAATTAAAAACACCTCACCTTCTACTAGCTACTAACTGAACTATGAGCACCGCTCATTTATATGCTTAACTGTGCTAGAGGTGGGCGTGGTTATGCACGCTCACAGGGGAAAATAATATTAGCCAAGGGATGAGCAGCACAAACCAAATTTTATGCAATACTATGCAAAGCATGCACGCAGCACTGGAGAACCCCAATCTCCATAAGAAATATATAAATACAGAGGGTGCTGCAGCACACAACAGGAAAACAGTGACAGGGGCTCTTGGTTACGCTTTAACGCGTTTAAGCTCACCAACTGCGCCAAAGTGTCCCCGATCTGGTGAGTCCTACTCTAACCAGGCAAAAATGCTAGTTTTTATCAGCGTTATACTGGGAACCATGCCAAAAGCCCAGGGGTCAGCTAAATGGGAGAAATGAAATTAAAAACACCTCACCTTCTACTAGCTACTAACTGAACTATGAGCACCGCTCATTTATATGCTTAACTGTGCTAGAGGTGGGCGTGGTTATGCACGCTCACAGGGGAAAATAATATTAGCCAAGGGATGAGCAGCACAAACCAAATTTTATGCAATACTATGCAAAGCATGCACGCAGCACTGGAGAACCCCAATCTCCATAAGAAATATATAAATACAGAGGGTGCTGCAGCACACAACAGGAAAACAGTGACAGGGGCTCTTGGTTACGCTTTAACGCGTTTAAGCTCACCAACTGCGCCAAAGTGTCCCCGATCTGGTGAGTCCTACTCTAACCAGGCAAAAATGCTAGTTTTTATCAGCGTTATACTGGGAACCATGCCAAAAGCCCAGGGGTCAGCTAAATGGGAGAAATGAAATTAAAAACACCTCACCTTCTACTAGCTACTAACTGAACTATGAGCACCGCTCATTTATATGCTTAACTGTGCTAGAGGTGGGCGTGGTTATGCACGCTCACAGGGGAAAATAATATTAGCCAAGGGATGAGCAGCACAAACCAAATTTTATGCAATACTATGCAAAGCATGCACGCAGCACTGGAGAACCCCAATCTCCATAAGAAATATATAAATACAGAGGGTGCTGCAGCACACAACAGGAAAACAGTGACAGGGGCTCTTGGTTACGCTTTAACGCGTTTAAGCTCACCAACTGCGCCAAAGTGTCCCCGATCTGGTGAGTCCTACTCTAACCAGGCAAAAATGCTAGTTTTTATCAGCGTTATACTGGGAACCATGCCAAAAGCCCAGGGGTCAGCTAAATGGGAGAAATGAAATTAAAAACACCTCACCTTCTACTAGCTACTAACTGAACTATGAGCACCGCTCATTTATATGCTTAACTGTGCTAGAGGTGGGCGTGGTTATGCACGCTCACAGGGGAAAATAATATTAGCCAAGGGATGAGCAGCACAAACCAAATTTTATGCAATACTATGCAAAGCATGCACGCAGCACTGGAGAACCCCAATCTCCATAAGAAATATATAAATACAGAGGGTGCTGCAGCACACAACAGGAAAACAGTGACAGGGGCTCTTGGTTACGCTTTAACGCGTTTAAGCTCACCAACTGCGCCAAAGTGTCCCCGATCTGGTGAGTCCTACTCTAACCAGGCAAAAATGCTAGTTTTTATCAGCGTTATACTGGGAACCATGCCAAAAGCCCAGGGGTCAGCTAAATGGGAGAAATGAAATTAAAAACACCTCACCTTCTACTAGCTACTAACTGAACTATGAGCACCGCTCATTTATATGCTTAACTGTGCTAGAGGTGGGCGTGGTTATGCACGCTCACAGGGGAAAATAATATTAGCCAAGGGATGAGCAGCACAAACCAAATTTTATGCAATACTATGCAAAGCATGCACGCAGCACTGGAGAACCCCAATCTCCATAAGAAATATATAAATACAGAGGGTGCTGCAGCACACAACAGGAAAACAGTGACAGGGGCTCTTGGTTACGCTTTAACGCGTTTAAGCTCACCAACTGCGCCAAAGTGTCCCCGATCTGGTGAGTCCTACTCTAACCAGGCAAAAATGCTAGTTTTTATCAGCGTTATACTGGGAACCATGCCAAAAGCCCAGGGGTCAGCTAAATGGGAGAAATGAAATTAAAAACACCTCACCTTCTACTAGCTACTAACTGAACTATGAGCACCGCTCATTTATATGCTTAACTGTGCTAGAGGTGGGCGTGGTTATGCACGCTCACAGGGGAAAATAATATTAGCCAAGGGATGAGCAGCACAAACCAAATTTTATGCAATACTATGCAAAGCATGCACGCAGCACTGGAGAACCCCAATCTCCATAAGAAATATATAAATACAGAGGGTGCTGCAGCACACAACAGGAAAACAGTGACAGGGGCTCTAACTAGCATTTTTGCCTGGTTAGAGTAGGACTCACCAGATCGGGGACACTTTGGCGCAGTTGGTGAGCTTAAACGCGTTAAAGCGTAACCAAGAGCCCCTGTCACTGTTTTCCTGTTGTGTGCTGCAGCACCCTCTGTATTTATATATTTCTTATGGAGATTGGGGTTCTCCAGTGCTGCGTGCATGCTTTGCATAGTATTGCATAAAATTTGGTTTGTGCTGCTCATCCCTTGGCTAATATTATTTTCCCCTGTGAGCGTGCATAACCACGCCCACCTCTAGCACAGTTAAGCATATAAATGAGCGGTGCTCATAGTTCAGTTAGTAGCTAGTAGAAGGTGAGGTGTTTTTAATTTCATTTCTCCCATTTAGCTGACCCCTGGGCTTTTGGCATGGTTCCCAGTATAACGCTGATAAAAACTAGCATTTTTGCCTGGTTAGAGTAGGACTCACCAGATCGGGGACACTTTGGCGCAGTTGGTGAGCTTAAACGCGTTAAAGCGTAACCAAGAGCCCCTGTCACTGTTTTCCTGTTGTGTGCTGCAGCACCCTCTGTATTTATATATTTCTTATGGAGATTGGGGTTCTCCAGTGCTGCGTGCATGCTTTGCATAGTATTGCATAAAATTTGGTTTGTGCTGCTCATCCCTTGGCTAATATTATTTTCCCCTGTGAGCGTGCATAACCACGCCCACCTCTAGCACAGTTAAGCATATAAATGAGCGGTGCTCATAGTTCAGTTAGTAGCTAGTAGAAGGTGAGGTGTTTTTAATTTCATTTCTCCCATTTAGCTGACCCCTGGGCTTTTGGCATGGTTCCCAGTATAACGCTGATAAAAACTAGCATTTTTGCCTGGTTAGAGTAGGACTCACCAGATCGGGGACACTTTGGCGCAGTTGGTGAGCTTAAACGCGTTAAAGCGTAACCAAGAGCCCCTGTCACTGTTTTCCTGTTGTGTGCTGCAGCACCCTCTGTATTTATATATTTCTTATGGAGATTGGGGTTCTCCAGTGCTGCGTGCATGCTTTGCATAGTATTGCATAAAATTTGGTTTGTGCTGCTCATCCCTTGGCTAATATTATTTTCCCCTGTGAGCGTGCATAACCACGCCCACCTCTAGCACAGTTAAGCATATAAATGAGCGGTGCTCATAGTTCAGTTAGTAGCTAGTAGAAGGTGAGGTGTTTTTAATTTCATTTCTCCCATTTAGCTGACCCCTGGGCTTTTGGCATGGTTCCCAGTATAACGCTGATAAAAACTAGCATTTTTGCCTGGTTAGAGTAGGACTCACCAGATCGGGGACACTTTGGCGCAGTTGGTGAGCTTAAACGCGTTAAAGCGTAACCAAGAGCCCCTGTCACTGTTTTCCTGTTGTGTGCTGCAGCACCCTCTGTATTTATATATTTCTTATGGAGATTGGGGTTCTCCAGTGCTGCGTGCATGCTTTGCATAGTATTGCATAAAATTTGGTTTGTGCTGCTCATCCCTTGGCTAATATTATTTTCCCCTGTGAGCGTGCATAACCACGCCCACCTCTAGCACAGTTAAGCATATAAATGAGCGGTGCTCATAGTTCAGTTAGTAGCTAGTAGAAGGTGAGGTGTTTTTAATTTCATTTCTCCCATTTAGCTGACCCCTGGGCTTTTGGCATGGTTCCCAGTATAACGCTGATAAAAACTAGCATTTTTGCCTGGTTAGAGTAGGACTCACCAGATCGGGGACACTTTGGCGCAGTTGGTGAGCTTAAACGCGTTAAAGCGTAACCAAGAGCCCCTGTCACTGTTTTCCTGTTGTGTGCTGCAGCACCCTCTGTATTTATATATTTCTTATGGAGATTGGGGTTCTCCAGTGCTGCGTGCATGCTTTGCATAGTATTGCATAAAATTTGGTTTGTGCTGCTCATCCCTTGGCTAATATTATTTTCCCCTGTGAGCGTGCATAACCACGCCCACCTCTAGCACAGTTAAGCATATAAATGAGCGGTGCTCATAGTTCAGTTAGTAGCTAGTAGAAGGTGAGGTGTTTTTAATTTCATTTCTCCCATTTAGCTGACCCCTGGGCTTTTGGCATGGTTCCCAGTATAACGCTGATAAAAACTAGCATTTTTGCCTGGTTAGAGTAGGACTCACCAGATCGGGGACACTTTGGCGCAGTTGGTGAGCTTAAACGCGTTAAAGCGTAACCAAGAGCCCCTGTCACTGTTTTCCTGTTGTGTGCTGCAGCACCCTCTGTATTTATATATTTCTTATGGAGATTGGGGTTCTCCAGTGCTGCGTGCATGCTTTGCATAGTATTGCATAAAATTTGGTTTGTGCTGCTCATCCCTTGGCTAATATTATTTTCCCCTGTGAGCGTGCATAACCACGCCCACCTCTAGCACAGTTAAGCATATAAATGAGCGGTGCTCATAGTTCAGTTAGTAGCTAGTAGAAGGTGAGGTGTTTTTAATTTCATTTCTCCCATTTAGCTGACCCCTGGGCTTTTGGCATGGTTCCCAGTATAACGCTGATAAAAACTAGCATTTTTGCCTGGTTAGAGTAGGACTCACCAGATCGGGGACACTTTGGCGCAGTTGGTGAGCTTAAACGCGTTAAAGCGTAACCAAGAGCCCCTGTCACTGTTTTCCTGTTGTGTGCTGCAGCACCCTCTGTATTTATATATTTCTTATGGAGATTGGGGTTCTCCAGTGCTGCGTGCATGCTTTGCATAGTATTGCATAAAATTTGGTTTGTGCTGCTCATCCCTTGGCTAATATTATTTTCCCCTGTGAGCGTGCATAACCACGCCCACCTCTAGCACAGTTAAGCATATAAATGAGCGGTGCTCATAGTTCAGTTAGTAGCTAGTAGAAGGTGAGGTGTTTTTAATTTCATTTCTCCCATTTAGCTGACCCCTGGGCTTTTGGCATGGTTCCCAGTATAACGCTGATAAAAACTAGCATTTTTGCCTGGTTAGAGTAGGACTCACCAGATCGGGGACACTTTGGCGCAGTTGGTGAGCTTAAACGCGTTAAAGCGTAACCAAGAGCCCCTGTCACTGTTTTCCTGTTGTGTGCTGCAGCACCCTCTGTATTTATACATATATATATATACATATATACACATATATATATACATATATACACATATATATATATACATATATATATATATATATATATATATATATATATATATATATATATATATACACACACACACACACACACACACACACATACATACATACATACATACATACATACATACATACATACATATATATATATATATATATATATATTAAATAATTAAAACATTAGAGAAAACACCTACCCTGCTGTATGTTTCATTTTTAACTGTTCAGCTTCCTTTTAATCAGCCCTGATAAAATCCCCGACTGAGCATTCAGTCTGGCTTTGCTATAATGATTCAGCTATAATGATTCCTGAGCAGAGCCACAAGGGGGCAGGCTTGGGCTTGAAAAGACTCCAGAGAACACAGACTCAGCTATAATAATTCCTGAGCAAAACCAGACTGAATGGTCATTCAGGGATTTTATCATGGCTGATAAGAAGCAAGCTGAACAGTTGAAAGTGAAACAGAGAGCAGGGTAGGTGTTTTCTCTAATGTCCCCATTGATATATATATATATGGTAAAATACATGAGGGTGCTTTGTCTCTGGTTCACTTTAAATACTCTTTCTCATAATTGGATTCACCTGTGTATGTAGGTCAGGGATCACTGAGCTTACCAAGCCAATTTGAGTCACAATAATTAGTTATAAAGGTTTTGGAATCAATAAAATGACAACAGTGCCTAAATTTATGCACCTGCCTAATTTTATTTAAACAATTATTGTGCACTTTCTGTAAATCCAATAAACTTCATTTCACTTCTCAAATATCACTGTGTGTGTCTCCTATATGATATATTTAACTGACATTTTTTATCGCGTCAACCAACAATTTATACAGAAAAATCATGACAATTAACAAGGTTGCCCAAACGTTCGCACGTGTGTGTGTGTGTGTGTGTGTGTGTGTGTGTGTGTGTGTGTGTGTGTGTGTGTGTGTGTGTGTGTGTGTGTGTGTGTGTGTGTGTGTGTGTGTGTGTGTGTGTGTGTGTGTGTGTGTGTGTGTGTGTGTGTGTGTGTGTGTGTGTGTGTGTGTGTGTGTGTGTGTGTGTGTATATATATTTATTATTTTCATAGCACTGAAATATTACGCAGCGCAGTACAGAGTACATTGTCACTTAAAGGGAACCTGAAGCGAGTAAAATTATTTAAAATAAACACATGACATAGCTGCAAATTAATATTACATACTAACCTCACCATCAGTTCCTATCAGAAGCTCACCATTTTCTTCTTACAGTGATTCCTTCCAGTTCTGACAATATTTTGTCAGAACTGAAATATACCAGTTGCTGTCAGTTATTTATCAGCAGCTGTCAGTTACAACTGAATGTGCAAGGTAATGTCCATGTTTCCCTATGGCTCAAGTGGGCGATATAACAGTTGAACATTGTGCTGACCAGGAAGCAGTTATGGGGTAATGGCCATTTTTAAAATGGAGGACAGAATTTCATTGATCACAGTGTACAAATGGGACGCAGGAAAGGAGAAAGAGATTGAGGAGTAGGCCACACGGGAGGTAAGTATGACCTGTGTATGGTTATTTTGACTTTTTATTTTCAGTTCAGGCTCTCTTTAAAGGACCACTATTGCGACAAAAGTGGGCAGTTAAAATCTCACAGAACCAACAGGTTTTGGGCCAGCCCATCTCCTCATGGGGGTGCTCAAGATTTTTTTTATTTTCAACAGCATTTCCTGAATAGCAGTTGCAAAGTCTAATTGACAAAATAGTGTGCAAGTGAGTAGTTAAACTGCTGTTCAGGAAATGCTGTTGACAACAACAAAAAAACCCTGAGCACCCCAATGAGGAGATAGACTGGCCCAAAAACTATCGTTCTGTTAGATTTTAACTGCCTATTTTTTTCGCGATAGTGTTCCTTTAAGGGCCCGTTTCCACTTCTTAGTGATGCGAATGCGGCTACCTAGCCGCATCGCATCACTTCCGCCGCCGGCCACATCACTTCCGCATCTCCCGATGCAGAAGTCAATTGAGAAGATGGGACGCGGCTGCAGGCGGATGCGGCCGTGCGAGAATCTGCAGCATGCTGCAGATTCTCGGATCACTCCGCACAACATACACGTAGGGGAAACTCTTCCATTGCTGTGCATGTGTTTCAGGACACCTGCGGTGCGATGCGGCTATGTATCCACATCGCACCTCTCCAAGTGGAAAAAGGCCCTTACTGTCCCTCAGAGGGGCTCACAATCTAACCCCTGCCATAGTCATAGGTCTATGTATGTATTGTGTAGTGTATATATCATAGTCTTATGCTGGATACACGGTGCGTTCCCGCACTCAATGCGCCCATCGATTCGCGTCGACTCGATTATTTCCGAGCATTTCGATGATTGTTAGGTCGATTTACATGTAAAGTATGCCAAATCGACCTAATGATCCATCGAAACACAAAACGGACATGTCGGAAATCGGACATGTCGTAAATAATCGAGTCGATGCGAGTCGACGGACGCATCGAGTGCGAGAACGCACCGCGTGTACCCAGCATAAGGCCATATTTAGGGGGAAGCCAATTAACGTATCTGTATGTTTTTAGGATGTGGGAGGAAACCAGGATGCCCGGAGGAAACCCACACAGACACGGGGAGAACATACAAACTCCTTGCAAAGATAGATGACAGTTGAGTAGTCACGTCTATGGTAACAGAGGGAACAAAAAAAACACACACACACACACACACACACACACACACACACACACACACACACACACACACACACACACACCAACACCCAATGGCAAATCAGTTTGACAAAAAGAAAGAAAAAAAAAAAGGTAAGTGCAGGACATCTTACTCATCTTCACAGAAAAGAAGAATACTCCCTACTAGAAAAATGCTTTGTAAAAACAAACCCCACTGGCCATGTACATTCCATCTCAGTGTCACACCCCAGAAAAATATGAGGGGACTTCAGGCGACATATTGTTTGCAGCTTCTGTGTCCTGTAAAACAAGTCACCTGTACATTTTTAACCACGCCTATTGTAAGTCTATCCAGCTGTACAAGAACCAGGCAACAGTCACTTGTACATCTACACCGAGCCTAATGTACACCTATCCAGCTGTGCAAAACACAGACCGTACAAGGACTGGGCAACAGTCACCTGTACATCTACACCGTGCCTAATGTACACCTATCCAGCTGTGCAAAACACAGACCGTACAAGGACTGGGCAACAGTCACCTGTACATCTACACCGTGCCTAATGTACGTCTATCCAGCTGTGCAAAACACAGACCGCACAAGGACTGGGCAACAGTCACCTGTACATCTACACCGTGCCTAATGTACGTCTATCCAGCTGTGCAAAATACAGACAGTACAAGGACTGGGCAACAGTCACCTGTACATTTACACCGTGCCTAATGTACACCTATCCAGCTGTGCAAAACACAGACCGTACAAGGACTGGGCAACAGTCACCTGTACATCTACACCGTGCCTAATGTACGTCTATCCAGCTGTGCAAAATACAGACAGTACAAGGACTGGGCAACAGTCACCTGTACATTTACACCGTGCCTAATGTACACCTATCCAGCTGTGCAAAACACAGACCGTACAAGGACTGGGCAACAGTCACCTGTACATCTACACCGTGCCTAATGTACGTCTATCCAGCTGTGCAAAACACAGACCGTACAAGGACTGGGCAACAGTCACCTGTACATCTACACCGTGCCTAATGTACGTCTATCCAGCTGTGCAAAACACAGACCGTACAAGGACTGGGCAACAGTCCCCTGTACATCTACACCGTGCCTAATGTACGTCTATCCAGCTGTGCAAAACACAGACAGTACAAGGACTGGGCAACAGTCACCTGTACATCTACACCGTGCCTAATGTACACCTATCCAGCTGTGCAAAACACAGACAGTACAAGGACTAGGCAACAGTCACCTGTACATCTACACCGTGCCTAATGTACGTCTATCCAGCTGTGCAAAACACAGGCTGTACAAGAACCATACAACAGTCACCTGTACATCTATACCCTGCCTAATGTATACCTATCCAGCTGTACAAGAACCAGACAACAGTCACCTGTACATCTACACCCTGTCTAATGTACGTCTATCCAAATGTGCGAAACACAGGAGATACAAGAACCAGACAACAGTCACCTGTACATCTACACCGCGCCTAATGTACACCTATCCAGCTGTGTGAAACACAGGAGGTACAAGAACCAGACAACAGTCACCTGTACATCTACACCGCGCCTAATGTACACCTATCCAGCTGTGTGAAACACAGGAGGTACAAGAACCAGACAACAGTCACCTGTACATCTACACCGCGCCTAATGTACACCTATCCAGCTGTGTGAAACACAGGAGGTACAAGAACTGGGCAACAGTCAACTGTACATCTACACCGCGCCTAATGTACACCTATCCAGCTGTGTGAAACACAGGAGGTACAAGAACTGGGCAACAGTCACCTGTTCACCTACACAGTGCCTACTGTACCAGTTTACTTTTACCAGCCACAGAAGAGACGAACACGGTAAATCCAGCGCTGGAGACTTGGGCGCAGCAGCGCAGGAGACCTGGGTGCAGCCGGCGCCACCATAGGCCGTAATAGGAACTACGGCTATCGCAGGCACAGGGAGTAACTTCAGCGCCGTCAGAAGACGGACCTGAAGTTGCTTTTAAAACAATAATTCGAATTACAGCGATTGCTGGAAGCCGAATTATTTCATTCCCCCACTATCCATGTCGGCCTGGAGGGGGAATAGTAATTAACACGGCCCGGACTTGTGCGGCAGCAGGATCAGCCATATACTGGCTGTGTCCTGCGCCCAAGTCTCCGGCGCCGTTCTCTCTCGTACGCCAGAAGGTATTCTGTCACATGTATGCAGAATGCAGGTAACTGTTTGTTCAGCATCATCAACAACATTAAGCCCCACCTCCTCGATCCCTCCAACCTGTAGTTGAGCAGTGTGATGCTACTAAAACAAAAGCACTGAAAACCTTGTAAAAAGATATGATAAATGCTGAAATAAAGGGAGGTGATTATGTAGAGAAATATTTCGAAGATGCAGTGCGTCTAACATCATTTGATCAGTTCAGGAAACAATTTATTAATAACGGCTGTTCCTTTTCGGAGTACCCTCGTGTCTAATAATAATAATAATAATAATGACATACAGTGGAGGAAATAATTATTTGACCCCTCACTGATTTTGTAAGTTTGTCCAATGACAAAGAAATGAAAAGTCTCAGAACAGTATCATTTCAATGGTAGGTTTATTTTAACAGTGGCAGATAGCACATCAAAAGGAAAATCGAAAAAATAACCTTAAATAAAAGATAGCAACTGATTTGCATTTCATTGAGTGAAATAAGTTTTTGAACCCTCTAACAATAAAAGACTTAATACTTAGTGGAAAAACCCTTGTTTGCAAGCACAGAGGTCAAACGTTTCTTGTAATTGATGACCAAGTTTGCACACATTTTAGGAGGAATGTTGGTCCACTCCTCTTTGCAGATCATCTCTAAATCCTTAAGGTTTCGAGGCTGTCTCTGTGCAACTCTGAGCTTGAGCTCCCTCCATAGGTTTTCTATTGGATTAAGGTCCGGAGACTGACTAGGCCACTCCATGACCTTAATGTGCTTCTTCTTGAGCCACTCCTTTGTTGCCTTTGCTGTATGTTTTGGGTGCTGGAACACCCATCCACGACCCATTTTCAGTTTCCTGGCAGAGGGAAGGAGGTTGACGTTCAGGATTTCACGATACATGGCTTCGTCCATTTTCCCGTTAATGCGATTAAGTTGTCCTGTGCCCTTAGCAGAAAAACACCCCCAAAGCAAAATGTTTCCACCCCCATGCTTGACGGTGGGGACGGTGTTTTGGGGGTCATAGGCAGCATTTTTCTTCCTCCAAACACAGCGAGTTGAGTTAATGCCAAAGAGCTCTATTTTGGTCTCATCAGACCACAGCACCTTCTTCCAGTCACTCACAGAATCATTCAGGTGTTCATTGGCAAACTTCAGACGGGCCTGCACATGTGCCTTCTTGAGCAGGGGGACCTTGCGAGCCCTGCAGGATTTTAATCCATTGCGGTGTAATGTGTTTCCAATGGTTTTCTTGGTGACTGTGGTCCCTGCTAATTTGAGGTCATTCACTAACTCCTCCCGTGTAGTTCTAGGATGCTTTTTCACCTTTCTCAGAACCATTGACACCCCACGAGGTGAGATCTTGCGTGGAGCCCCAGAGCGAGGTCGATTGATGGTCATTTTGTGCTCCTTCCATTTTCGAACAATCGCACCAACAGTTGTCACTTTCTCTCCCAGCTTCTTGCTAATGGTTTTGTAGCCCATTCCAGCCCTGTGCAGGTCTACAATTTTGTCTCTGACATCCTTGGACAGCTCTTTGGTCTTTCCCATGTTGGAGAGTTTGGAGTCTGCTTGATTGATTGATTCTGTGGACAGGTGTCTTTTATACAGGTGACTAGTTAAGACAGGTGTCCTTAATGAGGGTGACTAATTGAGTAGAAGTGTCTAACCACTCTGTGGGAGTCAGAACTCTTAATGGTTGGTAGGGGTTCAAAAACTTATTGCACTCAATGAAATGCAAATCAGTTGCTATCTTTTATTTAAGGTTATTTTTTCGATTTTCCTTTTGATGTGCTATCTGCCACTGTTAAAATAAACCTACCATTGAAATTATACTGTTCTGAGACTTTTCATTTCTTTGTCATTGGACAAACTTACAAAATCAGTGAGGGGTCAAATAATTATTTCCTCCACTGTAACACCGCTCAGATGAAAGTTACACTTTATGGGAATACATCATTGGTGTTCCCAAATATTGTTTTGATATTCCTACAATGACTGAAGCCATCGCTTGGCAGCGAAGGTCATTTCGCCAGGTTCCATCGCTGTGCCATCTGGGTGTGACACAGAATAACAATACATTTATTTAGGTCAGACATGCAATTTGCTAGGCAGGTATTAATCAGAAAAGCCAGGTTAAGGTCTAATTCTTAGAGAAATGAAAGTACGTCATGTTATGCATGGGAGATATGCAGGCTACTCACTGCACAGGATTGCCATTATTCACAGTCCTAATTAAGTGTCTGAATTGTTTTTCCAGTTATGGCACCTGGGGCTACCTGAAGACTATGGCATCCGTGTCACGCAAGTAATGGGGTGGGACGCCGCCTAGAGCTCTAACTACGCTGGGCTGTCAGATGATGGCTAATCACAAGGTATTATAGGTGTATCCAGCCACCACAAGAGCTTTCCTCTTCATCTCACACTGGAACCTCCTATGCAATAAAAATGAAGACTGTCTTCTGGCTATGATTGGTCACTTATGATGCTTAAAGAGAACCTGAACTAAAAATAAAAAAAGTCAAAATAACCATACCCAGGTCATACTAACCTCCTGTGCAGTCTACTATTCAATCTCTTTCTCCTCTCCTGTGTCCCATTTGTCCACTGTGATCAATGGATTTCACTGTACTCCATTTTAAAAATGACTATTACCCACTAACAGCTTCCTGGTCAGCACACTGTTGAACTTTAATATCACTCACTTGAGCCATAGGGAAACATGGACATTACCTTGCACATTCAGTTATAACTGACAGCTGCTGATATATATAACTGTCAGTAACTGGTATATTTCAGTTCTGACAAAATATTGTCAGAACTGGAAGGGATCACTGTAAGAAGAAAATGGCGAGCCTCTGAAAGGAACTGCCGGCGAGGTTAGTATGTAATATTCATTTGCAGCTACATCATCCATTTTAAATAATTTTCCTCACTTCAGGTTCCCTTTAACTCGACGCTTAACTTAAAGTTCATATTTTCATTGCAACATAATCCGCTCTAACGGCACCCAAATAATCCGCTATAACCATACCCACATAAGCCGCTATGACAGTACCCACATAATCTGCTATAAATGCACCCACATAACTCGCTATTAATGCATTGCCCGCTATTACCGTACCCGCAAAACCCGTTACAACAGTACCCATTCACTGAGCTGGGGGTCTTGTGGGCACACATTGTACCACGAGGAGGATTGAGTAAACAATAATAATTGGTCTCCGCTAGAAATAAGTGGCAGTGTTCTCCCCAGGCTCTTTTAGCCGGGTGCTCCAGCCAGCTAGTTTTGGTGACCACCGGGCTGTCATCGGCTCACCTCCTGCTATACTATAAGCAGTCTTGTGCAGAGAAGCACCGGCCCTGTATTCTATCATCTCGCCCCACCCGTCTACTTTTTCATGCCACCCAGCTGGAAAAAATTTCTGGGGAGAACACTGAAGTGGAGTATTATATTTGTGTGGAGTCATGCATCAGGAAGCACTCACAGTGCATTCATCAGTGTTATATTGCAATTCAGGAGGGAATAGGAATCGGATACATTGCATGGCTTTAGAGAGGGTCAATAAGATTCAAACAATCCCAGCATGCTACACACCTAGTGCAAACCGTATGCACCTTAGAATCTGCTCTATCAAACTGGTCAGGAAGAGAACTTGATTGACTAGTCTAATGAAGGTGCATTTCTGGTTTGTCATGCTAAAGAACAACTCCAGCCCTGAGCTCATCTAAGTATTCCTCAATACTATTTCACCTGTCACTAGGACAACACGAGGCGGTTAGGTTTGGTGACTTGACACTAAACTTCCCTCAGTTCAGTTGTGATTTACAAAGGGGTGGAGCTTATCAGTAAGGGGTGGGTCCAGAAGAACCTTAGCATTTCCAATACTCAAAAGCCTTTAATTTGGGCAAGGCGTACTTTTCCAGAGCTGAAACTTTACAGTATAAATTCTCCAGATCCACACATACACTCAAGGTGAGGAGAACAAACCTGCCATCAGTTTAACCGTTAAATCTCTGTACACACAAGCCAGCAGTCACTCCAGACTGATAAACAATGTGTTCAAAATGATTGCATGAACGCTCAAAAGGGTCATCGCAGGTGTCATTTTGGCGTTTCCAACTGATCAATATTAGACTAGAATACTGATCAAATGAACTGCCTAAAACATTGTCCAAAGACCATTTCATGTGTACCTCAATGTGCAGTAGTGACAGGGCTGAATATACAGTGTCCCCGTGCAACACACGAGTGAGGAGGGGGTGACATCAGATGGGAGACTGGGGATTTACATATTACGGCATGTTGGGGATTGTGGCTGCGTCAGTGACATCTCACACAAACATGAACACAGAAGTCGAGGTGTCACTTGGAGTAAGGTGTTATATTTACTGTCCATAAAAACACTTGCTGTCCATGCAGGTCTTTCTTTTTTGGCTCGAATATGATAGAGGAAGTCTAACTTTGCATGGGGCTTATTTTAAAACATTTATTGAAAAGGTACTGGTATGTTTTATATAGAATTATTTACAATTCCGCACTAGTATGTTTGCATGATGATGATAAATCTGCACGTGAGTGACATTATAAAATTGCCCAGAATGAGCAAGTTAGGTCATCTCAGCGGTGCTAGTAAAAAAGAGCGCACAGGGATAGTGGACGAAAAGGGCGCCGCCATAGACTGCAATGCAAAATATCGGCTATTCGGCGCCCGACAGGAAAAAAGGGCGCCCGAGAAATAGCGGTTACAGGGATCGTGTTAACAAAAGTTTTCGTTTACAGAATAAAGTTTATAACAAATATAGTTTACAAGTTCGTTTTGAGTTTGTGTTATACTTATTTTTTCGTTTTTAAATTTCGCTTATATCAGTTTTTACTTATTAGTTAGTTTAAAAAGTTCGCTTACAAAAGTATAACAACTAAATTTTCGTTTACACTTCTTTGATCATTTAAAAATTTGTTTTCATATGTATAATGCGTAAATACCGGTTTCAACCTTATTGTATTAGAAATACATCGCTTTTGGTATTAACTTTGTTTTTACACTTATAATGCGTTGATTATAGTTACTAAAATATCGCTTTTAATGTTACTGTTATTTTAAGATCTCTAATGCTTGTAAGGCTATCGATTGTATTGTATATATTTATATATACTGTTCTCTATTTAGAATATTAATGTATACGTGATTTTAAGGCTATTTATTCTATTACAAATATATAAATTATTTTATTCATGTTATTTGTAGAGAAGTATTTTAAGGATTAGATATATTATTGTTTATATGTGTTTAGGGTGTTTGTGCGGTGGGGATGGTTAGGTTTAGGCATTACCAGGGGGGGTCTAGGGGTTAGGGATAGGTACGGGGAGGGTTAGGTATAGTTACAGTATAATATACGCAATCAGGGGGTGGTTAGGGTTAGGCATCACCAGGGGGGTCTTAGGGTTGGTCACCACCAGGAGGTCTTAGGGTTAGGCACCAACCGGGGGGGTCTTAGGGTTAGGCACCAACCGGGGGGGGTCTTAGGGTTAGGCACCAACCGGGGGGGGGGGGTCTTAGGGTTAGGCACCAACCGGGGGGGGGTCTTAGGGTTAGGCACCAACCGGGGGGGGTCTTAGGGTTAGGCACCAACCGGGGGGGGTCTTAGGGTTAGGCACCAACCGGGGGGGGTCTTAGGGTTAGGCACCAACCGGGGGGGGTCTTAGGGTTAGGCACCAACCGGGGGGGGGTCTTAGGGTTAGGCACCAACCGGGGGGGGGTCTTAGGGTTAGGCACCAACCGGGGGGGGTCTTAGGGTTAGGCACCAACCGGGGGGGGGGTCTTAGGGTTAGGCACCAACCGGGGGGGGGGTCTTAGGGTTAGGCACCAACCGGGGGGGGTCTTAGGGTTAGGCACCAACCGGGGGGGGTCTTAGGGTTAGGCACCAACCGGGGGGGGTCTTAGGGTTAGGCACCAACCGGGGGGGGTCTTAGGGTTAGGCACCAACCGGGGGGGGTCTTAGGGTTAGGCACCAACCGGGGGGGGTCTTAGGGTTAGGCACCAACCGGGGGGGGTCTTAGGGTTAGGCACCAACCGGGGGGGGTCTTAGGGTTAGGCACCAACCGGGGGGGTCTTAGGGTTAGGCACCAACCGGGGGGGTCTTAGGGTTAGGCACCAACCGGGGGGGTCTTAGGGTTAGGCACCAACCGGGGGGGTCTTAGGGTTAGGCACCAACCGGGGGGGTCTTAGGGTTAGGCACCAACCGGGGGGGTCTTAGGGTTAGGCACCAACCGGGGGGGTCTTAGGGTTAGGCACCAACCGGGGGGTCTTAGGGTTAGGCACCAACCGGGGGGGTCTTAGGGTTAGGCACCAACCGGGGGGGTCTTAGGGTTAGGCACCAACCGGGGGGGTCTTAGGGTTAGGCACCAACCGGGGGGGTCTTAGGGTTAGGCACCAACCGGGGGGGGGTCTTAGGGTTAGGCACCAACCGGGGGGGGGGTCTTAGGGTTAGGCACCAACCGGGGGGGTCTTAGGGTTAGGCACCAACCGGGGGGGGGGTCTTAGGGTTAGGCACCAACCGGGGGGGGGGGTCTTAGGGTTAGGCACCAACCGGGGGGGTCTTAGGGTTAGGCACCAACTGGGGGGGTCTTAGGGTTAGGCACCAACCGGGGGGGTCTTAGGGTTAGGCACCAACCGGGGGGGTCTTAGGGTTAGGCACCAACCGGGGGGGTCTTAGGGTTAGGCACCAAACGGGGGGGGGGTCTTAGGGTTAGGCACCAACGGGGGGGGGGGGGGTCTTAGGGTTAGGCACCAACCGGGAGGGGGGTCTTAGGGTTAGGCACCAACCGGGGGGGGGGGGGTCTTAGGGTTAGGCACCAACCGGGGGGGGGGGGTCTTAGGGTTAGGCACCAACCAGGGGGGTCTTAGGGTTAGGCACCACCAGGGGGGTCTTAGGGTTAGGCACCACCAGGGGGGTCTTAGGGTTAGGCACCACCAGGGGGGTCTAGGGGTTAGGGATAGGTACAGGGAGGGCTCTGTGTGAGAGTAAGGTTAGGTATAGTTACAGCACAATATATGTAATGTATACAATTTATTAATTTATATATATTTAAACAAAGAGGGGTCTAGGGGTTAGGGATAGGGGGAGATCTGTGTGAGCCTACAGTTTGGTATAATTACAGTAAATATCTGTAAAACCTACCATTGCATTGCTATGCTTAATACAAGTGTAAATATCGTTTTTGTTATAGACGATATTTGACGTTTCTTTTCAGAATTCGTTTGTTGTTATAGACGGTATTTTGCCATTTCATTTCCGTTTATTTAACCTATTTAGCACTAAATTTTCATTTACAACCCCTTAAAAGAAAAATATGGCTTTGCATTATAACTTAAAATTTCGGCTATACCCCGTGCCCTTTTTTCCAGGCGCCCTTTTTTGATACACGCTCAGCGGTGCCATCTCAGCACCTGCACCACCTGACTGGAACATAGCCATAGACCATAATTACATGGCATAAATTAGGTAATGAGTGGCAAAATATATTTGTTATATTCCCCTACATTGCCTAGCAGAGGGAGAGCGCTCTCTTGGCTTCTTCTTGCGCTTAAATACCCCATGCACGTAATGAGCGGAGGCATTTTTCTCACAGGTTCCTTGCCTTTGATTGGCTATCGGTAAGCTATACATACATATTACAACATCCACAGCCTCACATGGAAAGAAAGTGTAGAAAATCAACAGTTGAAGGAAAGCCTAGCCGTAGGTTACGATCTGTGGTTGCCATGGGTGATGCACAGTGTCTGTTCCCTGATCCTTGAGGGGTGTGTGGGTCAGAATCACAGCAGACACACAAGGTGCGGGTGATGCACAGGGTCTGTTCTCTGATCCTTGTGGGGTGTGTGGGTCAGGATCACAGCAGACACACAAGGTGCGGGTGATGCACAGGGTCTGTTCTCTGAACCTTGTGGGGTGTGTGGGTCAGGATCACTGCAGACACATAAGGTGCGGGTGATGCACAGGGTCTGTTCTCTGATCCTTGTGGGGTGTGTGGGTCAGGATCACAGCAGACACACAAGGTGCGGGTGATGCACAGGGTCTGTTCTCTGAACCTTGTGGGGTGTGTGGGACAGGATCACTGCAGACACATAAGGTGCGGGTGATGCACAGGGTCTGCTCCCTGATCCTTGTGGGGTGTGTGGGTCAGGATCACTGCAGACACACAAGGTGCGGGTGATGCACAGGGTCTGTTCTCTGATCCTTGTGGGGTGTGTGGGTCAGGATCACAGCAGACACACAAGGTGCGGGTGATGCACCTGCAATGTGTGTCACACCTGTTGTAGAACAGGTGGGGAAATGTCATGGATGGAGTCCTACAAGCCCAGACAAGCAGAGCACAAGGCAGACCTGCAGTGTAGGTGTAACAAGAACAAAGGCATTAAGTGTGGCTTACAGAAGCAGAACTAGTCCATCCAGCTCCTGCCGAGAGTGATTACACAGGGCAGAGCTCCGTTACAGCGCACGCGCTCTCACAGCACCTAATGCTTTATGTGACAACACTTTACAGGCTTTTTTTCCAACAACAAATCTAGCATGAGCTGCATTCACAGATACTGCACAGTTACCCAGAGCCCCTCTGCTCAAAACTCTCATGTTACCAGCTGTCCATGCTGACTATCGGTATGCTGGAGCATACAATGTGCTTAAACTGTGTGCCTGGCCAATAATGCAATATACTAGCATTGTGGAAAGTCACTCCAAGTATGTACAGTATAAGCGGTTACTCTCTGCCTGTACTGATAGTAATCTAGCTGCAGTGTGTGCTGATCTCTGCTACCTCCAGTATGTACAATATAAGCGGTTACTCTTTGCCTGTACTGATTGTAAACTAGCTGCAGTGTGTATACACAATATAAGCTGTTACTCTGTGCCTGTACGGATAGTAAACTAGCTGTGGTGTGCTGACTTCTGCTACTTCCATTATGTACAGTACAAGCTGTTACTCTCTGCCTGTACTCACAGTAAACTAGCTGCAGTGTGTTCCGATCTCTGCTACCTCCAGTATGTACAGTATAAGCGGTTACTCTCTGCCTGTACTGATAGTTAACCAGCTGCAGTGTGTGCTGATCACTGCTACCTCCAGTATGTATAGTATAAGCTGTTACTCTGTGCCTGTAGTGATAGTAAACTAGCTGCAGTGTGTTCCTTTATCTGCTACCTCCAATATGTACAGTATAAGCTATTACTCTGTTCCTGTACTGGTAGTAAACTATCTGCTGTGTGCTGATCTCTGCTCCCTCCAGTATGTACAGTATAAGCTATAACTCTGTGTCTGTACTAATAGTAAACTAGCTGAAGTGTGTGTCGATCTCTGCTACCTCCAGTAGTCTGGCCCCATACCTGGACCAGAGTGCCAGGGCCACCTTATACCTGGACCAGAGACAGGGATGCTACCCAAGCCACGCCACAGCCAAAGTCACCCCATAACTGCATGAGAGTAAGGGCCGCTGCTCAAACCTTGCTATAGCCTAAGTCATAGCATACATGGACTACACTGAGGGCCACAGCCCAAGCCACAAAAGATTATCCCGATACCTGCATTAGAGCAAGGGATGCTGCCAAAACACCATGGCCAGACCCTCCGGAAACCTGGGACAGAAAAAAAGGCCGCTGCCAAAGCCTCACCACACTTAGAGTAACCCAGTACCTTGACCACACCATGGCCACAGCCTCCTGATACCCGGGCCAAAGCGAGGGCCACTGCCTAAGCCACACCATAGCCACAAACGCCTTATACCTGGACCTTAACAAGAGTTACTGTCCTAACCACAGCACAGCCAGAGTCACCCCATAGCTGGAACATCATGAGGGCTACTTGTCAAGCCACCTGTAACCAGGCATATCGGGAAGGAAGGAAGGGTCAATATGCTACAAAGAGAAGCTTATCTACCCCCAATTACTACTTAAGCCTGAAAACCAGAAATTCGAGCTAATGAACCACCTATCCGAAGATCGTCAAAACTGGGCATGACTAATATCAATCAAGAGCTTTTTTTAGTGGCCTCAATGAGGGGCGTGATAAACGCTGGGTCTCCGTGCCCATCATCAAAGAGCCATCATCCAAATTACAGGCCACACTTGTTTATGGACAATTACAATCCCATTATCTCCAATCTTTGGAAAGTCCATAAGGCAAGGTGAACACGCCATCCGGGGAGACAGTCAGATGGCTTAAAGGGTCGCTGCAGTGACTGCATAAGAAGTCATTTACAGGTGGGAATATTTACTATCTGCAAGGTCAAGGGGCTTAAAGAGAACCTGTACTGAGTAAAAATATTTAAAATAAACACATGAGGTAACTTCAGATGAACATTACATAGCTACCTTGCCATCAGCTCCTCTCAGAAGCTCACCATTTTCTTCTGACAATAATCTTTTCCAGTTCTGACAATATTTTGTCAGATCTGAAATATATCAGTTGCTGTCAGTAAAATATCAGTTGCTGTCAGTTATAGCTGAGAGGAAAACTGATGTACCAGGTAATATCCATGTTTCCCTATGGCTCAAGTGGGCGATGTTACAGTTTAACTGTGTGCTGATCAGAAAGCGGTTATGGGTAATGGCCATTTTCAAAATGGAGGACGGAAAATTCCCTTGATCACAGTGAACAAACAGGACGCGGGACAGGAGAAAGACACTGAGGAGTAGACTACATGGAGGGTAAGTATGACTTGTGTATGCTTATTTTTACTTTTAATGTTCAGTTCAGGTTTTCTTTAAAGTGGCTTTGCCCATTATGTGCAGTCTTGCTGCAAAAAGAAGAACAAGGGGGTCACAGACCTTCTTATAGGAACAGTAAGGTAGGTCCTATTATAATTATTCAGCTGTCGGTCTGGTTCGGCTATGCAGGTCTGTCATATTGAGGCGTGGCAGATATACTTTTTTCTGTGCATGGTCTAGCACTGTCTGCATACCTGGAGGCACCCTGTGTAGCTTTAACTAAATGGGACAGTTTACTTTGCGGGGGGGGGGGGGTGTTTCAGTTAGTCCATGGAGTGGGGGTGGTGTGAGCAGATCTCAGAACTATGGATGTAAATGTATCCCTCGTTCCGGTGCAGATATTATATATGCACATATTAAAATTAAATCTGCTTCAAAAAAAGTGCTTTTTTTGTCCAAAAACAATGCAGAAAAATGTTGCATAGCCTAGGTTAAGATTTGGCAAGAAATAGTTATCAGATGACAATTTGTTTTTTACACAAGGCTCTAAAAATTATATAAAATAGATATTGTGGGTCCCCTCAGCGGCACATTATGGAGCTGTGTTAGGATGGCAGAAGTCTGTCATCCCTGAAGTTCTCCGGGCATGGAGTACAGTATAAAGATCGGCCATGTGATTCCCTTTACAACAACCAAACATCTGCAGCAGCAACAGAGGAGGGGGGCGGAGCACTCAGGGAGATACGTTGCTGCGAGGCACAGCTCAGGCCTGCTGGTTTCTGTGTTACCTAAGCCAGTATCGCTTCAGCTAATGAACAGGTGGAATCAGCAGCACTCGCATCAGCCAAACCCTCCGGAGGAATTATCAGATTATGGAGCAGTAAAAGAACCAGAGCGGCAGGTTACTGCATGATGCAAGCACTGATCACACATGGAAGCGGAGGCATCATACAATACTCACCAATGACTGCACAGCTATACACCAACTGGCCACAAAATTAGTGACACCCCTTATCTGAAAGTAAACCGGTCCTTGAGCAAGCAGCCCATGCGTCAATTTGCATCATGATGTATAGCTGTCTAATTTATTTTTTCCTGGCAATAAGAGTTATAAAAAAAACAAAACAAAAGAAAGTAAACCAGTCCAACAGTGACAAGAGTGACGCAGAGTTGCTTCTAGCTTCGGACGACGTAGTTATCACAGAAGTTAATGTCAAAATGGGCAAGACAAAAGGACCACTATCACGAAAAATAGTAAAACTTAATTATACTTTCCTCAGAAGTATATGGCACACTAGCTAGGCAATCTTTCCTCAGAAGTATATGGCACTAACCCACCATTCTTTCCTCAGAAATATATGGCACACTAACCTGCCATTCTTTCCTCAGAAGTACATAGCACGCTAACCTGCCATTCTTTCCTTAAAAGTATATGGCACGCTAACCTGCCATTCTTTCCTTAGAAGTATATGGCACTCTAACCTGCCATTCTTTCCTCAGAAGTAAATGGCACTCTAACCTGCCATTCTTTCCTCAGAAGTATATGGCACTCTAACCTGCCATTCTTTCCTCAGAAGTATATGGCACTGTAACCTGCCATTCTTTCCGCAGCAGTATATGGCACTGTAACCTGCCATTCTTTCCTCAGGAGTATATGGCACGCTAACCTGCCATTCTTTCCTCAGGAGTATATGGCACGCTAACCTGTCATTCTTTCCTCAGGAGTATATGGCACTCTAACCTGCCATTCTTTCCTTAGAAGTATATGGCACACTAACCTGCCATTCTTTCCTCAGAAGTATATGGCACGCTAACCTGCCATTCTTTCCTTAGAAGTATATGGCACGATAACCTGCCATTCTTTCCTCACAAGTATATGGCACGCTAACCTGCCATTCTTTCCTCAGGAGTATATGGCACGCTAACTTGCCATTCTTTCCTTAGAAGTATATGGCACGATAACCTGCCATTCTTTCCTTAGAAGTATATGGCACGATAACCTGCCATTCTTTCCTCACAAGTATATGGCACTGTAACCTGCCATTCTTTCCTCAGAAGTATATGGCACGATAACCTGCCATTCTTTCCTCACAAGTATATGGCACTGTAACCTGCCATTCTTTCCTCACAAGTATATGGCACGCTAACCTGCCATTCTTTCCTCACAAGTATATGGCACTGTAACCTGCCATTCTTTCCTCACAAGTATATGGCACGCTAACTTGCCATTCTTTCCTTAGAAGTATATGGCACGCTAACCCGCCATTCTTTCCTCAGAAGTATATGGCACGCTAACCTGCCATTCTTTCCTCAGAAGTATATGGCACGCTAACCTGCCATTCTTTCCTCAGGAGTATTTGGCACTGTAACTTGTCGTTCTCTCAAGAGAAATGAACGCCATCCCAACCACTCATTCTATCTAGAGGTAGCCTGACATGAACCTAAAATAGATTGTCCCATTTAAAAGCTTGCAGAACATGAGAGGTACAAAAATCTGCACACAATGCCAAACAAAACACCACAACCAACCAAGGTTCTGGATAACTAAAGGCCAGTTCTGTAATCTGGTGAGAGACATCAGCACTAAACTCTTCATTTCACACCTCAGTCTGCAGAGCTGACAAACAACAGTTCTCTAATTCACAACACTGCTCCAAAGAAAACAAGATAATGATGCACTTCATTCTTCCATTACTGCTTACTACAGAGAATGACAATACAATAGTGCCCTCTATGGGGAATAATGTAGCATCACACCACCAGCAGAACGTCACCATAAAATCTAGGAAACATGAATAATCTGAAACAGTCTGTATGCAGGTTGGATTATAGTGGCTTTGTGCAATTAACAAGCTGACACATCATTGCATTCTAGTGGTTCTGGAGGTGTGGCTATCTTACAGGGACAAAGGATATTTTGTATATTCAGCAGTGATGCGTCTTGGGAGACATCATATGCTGACTTCAACCTGAATTATCGCAAATACCTTCTGTTTTAAGAAGGCAAACAACTTTTGTTACGAATATAGTATAGCAGACCTTCCATTCTGACATAGCAGTAAAGAGTACAATTACAGGGAATCATGAGAAAAGGGGTGAGGTGGTGCCATGATGGCTCAGAAAGGTGTATCCTCCAGCAGGAGAGGTGAGTACACAGCAGCTGCATGATTATAACAAAGGATTGTGGGAAATACCGCAGAGGTGGCAGCCATGACGGCTCAGCAGATGTATCCTCCAGCAGGAGAGGGGAGTATACAGCAGCAGCTACATACAGTAATTATAACAAAGGATTGTGGGAAATACTGCAGAGGTGGCAGCCATGATGTCTCAGCAGATGTATCCTCCAGCAGGAGAGGTGAGTATACAGCAGCAGCTACATAATTATAACAAAGGATTGTGGGAAATACCGCAGAGGTGGCAGCCATGATGTCTCAGCAGATGTATCCTCCAGCAGGAGAGGTGAGTATACAGGAGGAGCTGCACAATTATAACAAAGGATTGTGGGAAATACTGCAGAGGTGGCAGCCATGATGTCTCAGCAGATGTATCCTCCAGCAAGAGAGGTGAGTACACAGCAGCAGCTACATAATTATAACAAATGATTGTGGGAAATACTGCAGAATTAGCAGCCATGATGTCTCAGCAGATGTATCCTCCAGCAGGAGAGGGGAGTACACAGCAGCAGCTACATAATTATAAGAAAGGATTGTGGGAAATACCGCAGAGGTGGCAGCCATGATGGCTCAGCAGATGTATCCTCCAGCAGGAGAGGTGAGTATACAGCAGCAGCTACATAATAATAACAAAGGATTGTGGGAAATACTGCAGAGGTGGCAGCCATGATGTCTCAGCAGATGTATCCTCCAGCAGGAGAGGGGAGTACACAGCAGCAGCTACATAATTATAAGAAAGGATTGTGGGAAATACCGCAGAGGTGGCAGCCATGATGGCTCAGCAGATGTATCCTCCAGCAGGAGAGGTGAGTATACAGCAGCAGCTACATTACAGTATAACAAAGGATTGTGGGAAATACTGCAGAGGTGGCAGCCATGACGGCTCAGCAGATGTATCCTCCAGTAGGAGAGGTGAGTACACAGCAGCAGCTACATAATTATAACAAAGGATTGTGGGAAATACTGCAGAGGTGGCAGCCATGATGGCTCAGCAGATGTATCATCCAGCAGGAGAGGTGAGTATACAGCTGCAGCTACATAATAATAACAAAGGATTGTGGGAAATACTGCAGAGGTGGCAGCCATGATGTCTCAGCAGATGTATCCTCCAGCAGGAGAGGGGAGTACACAGCAGCAGCTACATAATTATAAGAAAGGATTGTGGGAAATACCGCAGAGGTGGCAGCCATGATGGCTCAGCAGATGTATCCTCCAGCAGGAGAGGTGAGTATACAGCAGCAGCTACATTACAGTATAACAAAGGATTGTGGGAAATACTGCAGAGGTGGCAGCCATGACGGCTCAGCAGATGTATCCTCCAGTAGGAGAGGTGAGTACACAGCAGCAGCTACATAATTATAACAAAGGATTGTGGGAAATACTGCAGAGGTGGCAGCCATGATGGCTCAGCAGATGTATCATCCAGCAGGAGAGGTGAGTACGCAGCAGCTACATAATTATAACAAAGGATTGTGGGAAATACTGCAGAGGTGGCAGCCATGATGGTTCAGCAGATCTATCCTCCAGCAGGAGAGGCGAATACGCAGCAGCAGCATTATAACAAAGGATTGTGGGAAATGCAGAGGTGGCAACCCTGATGGCTCAGTAGATCTAGTGTTACCACCTGCACTCTATTAGTGGAACTACGATTAGAATTTCCCTCCACATACACAGATATCAGAACAGAGGATGATAAACACACATGGCTGCTACATACCAAGGCCTGCAGAATCCCATCCATGGCATTCCTGCCATCCATGGTCAGGTCCGAAGCTTTAGATAATGTGAGAAGACACCAGTCTAGGAAATCAGCCATCCTCTTCTGCTTCACATCAGGGCGTGTGATGAATCTACAAGAGAATAAAGGGAATATAATCAATGACGGCCATCCAATACGGACATCCAGCCTACATCCCACACTTATGTGATATACATGCTTGACCACGGTTTTCTTCTCATAAATTAAAGGCTATGATTTTATGCTCTAGTAAAACAAGCCCATAGATTTGTACAAAAATAAATAAATAAATATTGGAAAACATTTGTACAATAAAATGAAAGTAATTGCATTCACATATACAGAAGTGGGACCTACAATGTACTCATGTAAAGACAAGAAACAAAAGAGGAGAGCCCTTACAAGCTGACAACCCAGGTAAACAATCTGCTTTAAAGAGACACTGAAGTGAAAAAAAAATATGATATAATGAATTGGTTGTGTACTATGAATAATTACTAGAAGATTAGCAGCAAAGAAAATATTCTCATATTTTTATTTTCAGGTATACAGTGTGTTTTCTAACATTGCATCATTCTATAATATGTGCAGATTACACAACACTCAGCATTCAAAATGATTCTTTCAGAGCAGTCTGTGAACTAATGACCTCTCCTCTAGCAGAGAAAAAGAAAACGGTTCACTTATAGTTGAGATGATAAAAGTCAGAAGACAGCCCTCTCCACTACTTTGAAAGTCGTAGAGATTAATAGCTTTTTTGCATAGAGATAAAAACTGTAGTTTCTTAACTCTTCCTGTACTGGAAAAAATTACACTGATGTATCTGATCTCAATGTTTTATTTCTTAGCTGTGCTACACATACAAATCATAATATCATAATTTTTTTTCCACTTCAGTGTCTCTTTAAGGCCTGGCAGTGGTGTGGGCGACCACCTGTCTGGTGGAGACCCCACATAGGCAAGTATGAGCTCAGCTTTCAAACAAGCCTCAGGACTCAGCGTTTAGTGAACAGAACCTGCTTATGTCAAGGCAACTGCCCCAAAATGCATGAGCGTACTGTAGCTTTGCTGGATAAAAAGACCCTCAAATTTAAAGAAGGCATGTATGAGTGCATGAACCAAAACATGGACAGGGCTCAGCGAACAATATTACCTTTCAACATTCTAACCAAGGCATGGACAGGGCTCAGCAACCAATAGCACCACACAATGTACTAACCAAGACATGGACAGGGCTCAGCAACGGATAGCACCACCCAATGTACTAACCAAGACATGGACAGGGCTCAGCAACCAATAGCACCACACAATGTACTAACCAAGACATGGACAGGTCTCAGCGAACAATATTACCTTGCAACATTCTAACCAAGACATGGACAGGGCTCAGCAACCAATAGCACCACACTATGTACTAACCAAGACATGGACAGGGCTCAGCAACCAATAGCACCACACAATGTACTAACCAAGATATGGACAGGGCTCAGCAACCAATAGCACCACACAATGTACTAACCAAGACATGGACAGGGCTCAGCAACCAATATTACCACGCAGCATACTAACCAAGGCATGGCCAGGGCTCAGAAACCAATATTACCATGCAACATACTAACCAAGACATGGACAGGGCTCAGCAACCAATATTACCATGCAACATACTAACCAAGGCATGGACAGGGCTCAGCAACCAATATTACCATGCAACATACTAACCAAGGCATGGACAGGGCTCAGCAACCAATATTACCATGCAACATACTAACCAAGGCATGGACAGGGCTCAGCAACCAATATTACCATGCAACATACTAACCAAGGCATAGACAGGGCTCAGCAACCAATATTACCATGCAACATACTAACCAAGGCATGGACAGGGCTCAGCAACCAATATTACCATGCAACATACTAACCAAGGCATGGACAGGGCTCAGCAACCAATATTACCATGCAACATACTAACCAAGGCATGGACAGGGCTCAGCAACCAATATTACCATGCAACATACTAACCAAGGCATGGACAGGGCTCAGCAACCAATATTACCATGTAACATACTAACCAAGGCATGGACAGGGCTCAGCAACCAATATTACCATGTAACATACTAACCAAGGCATGGACAGGGCTCAGCAACCAATATTACCATGTAACATACTAACCAAGGCATGGACAGGGCTCAGCAACCAATATTACCATGCAACATACTAACCAAGGCATGGACAGGGCTCAGCAACCAATAGCACCACACAATGTACTAACCAAGACATGGACAGGGCTCAGCAACCAATATTACCATGCAACATACTTACCAAGGCATGGACAGGGCTCAGCAACCAATATTACCATGCAACATACTAACCAAGGCATGGACAGTGCTCAGCAACCAATAGCACCACACAATGTACTAACCAAGACATGGACAGGGCTCAGCAACCAATAGCACCACACTATGTACTAACCAAGACATGGACAGGGCTCAGCAACCAATAGCACCACACTATGTACTAACCAAGACATGGACAGGGCTCAGCAACCAATATTACCATGCAACATACTAACCAAGGCATGGACAGGGCTCAGCAACCAATATTACCATGCAACATACTAACCAAGGCATGGACAGGGCTCAGCAACCAATATTACCATGCAACATACTAACCAAGGCATAGACAGGGCTCAGCAACCAATATTACCATGCAACATACTAACCAAGGCATGGACAGGGCTCAGCAACCAATATTACCATGTAACATACTAACCAAGGCATAGACAGGGCTCAGCAACCAATATTACCATGCAACATACTAACCAAGGCATGGACAGGGCTCAGCAACCAATATTACCATGCAACATACTAACCAAGGCATGGACAGGGCTCAGCAACCAATATTACCATGTAACATACTAACCAAGGCATGGACAGGGCTCAGCAACCAATATTACCATGTAACATACTAACCAAGGCATGGACAGGGCTCAGCAACCAATATTACCATGTAACATACTAACCAAGGCATGGACAGGGCTCAGCAACCAATATTACCATGCAACATACTAACCAAGGCATGGACAGGGCTCAGCAACCAATAGCACCACACAATGTACTAACCAAGACATGGACAGGGCTCAGCAACCAATATTACCATGCAACATACTTACCAAGGCATGGACAGGGCTCAGCAACCAATATTACCATGCAACATACTAACCAAGGCATGGACAGTGCTCAGCAACCAATAGCACCACACAATGTACTAACCAAGACATGGACAGGGCTCAGCAACCAATAGCACCACACTATGTACTAACCAAGACATGGACAGGGCTCAGCAACCAATAGCACCACACAATGTACTAACCAAGACATGGACAGGACTCAGCAACCAATAGCACCACACAATGTACTAACCAAGACATGGACAGGGCTCAGCAACCAATAGCACCACACAATGTACTAACCAAGACATGGACAGGGCTCAGCAACCAATAGCACTACACAAAGTACTAACCAAGACATGGACAGGGCTCAGCAACCAATATTACCATGCAACATACTAACCAAGGCATGGCCAGGGCTCAGCAACCAATATTACCATGCAACATACTAACCAAGGCATGGACAGGGCTCAGCAACCAATATTACCATGCAACATACTAACCAAGGCATGGCCAGGGCTCAGCAACCAATATTACCATGCAACATACTAACCAAGGCATGGCCAGGGCTCAGCAACCAATAGCACCACACTATGTACTAACCAAGACATGGACAGGGCTCAGCAACCAATAGTACCACACAATGTACTAACCAAGACATGGACAGGGCTCAGCAACCAATAGCACCACACTATGTACTAACCAAGACATGGACAGGGCTCAGCAACCAATAGTACCACACAATGTACTAACCAAGACATGGACAGGTCTCAGCAACCAATAGCACCACACTATGTACTAACCAAGACATGGACAGGGCTCAGCAACCAATAGCACCACACAATGTACTAACCAAGATATGGACAGGGCTCAGCAACCAATAGCACCACACAATGTACTAACCAAGACATGGACAGGGCTCAGCAACCAATATTACCACGCAGCATACTAACCAAGGCATGGCCAGGGCTCAGAAACCAATATTACCATGCAACATACTAACCAAGACATGGCCAGGGCTCAGCAACCAATATTACCATGCAACATACTAACCAAGGCATGGACAGGGCTCAGCAACCAATATTACCATGCAACATACTAACCAAGGCATGGACAGGGCTCAGCATTCAATATTACCATGCAACATACTAACCAAGGCATGGACAGGGCTCAGCAACCAATATTACCATGCAACATACTAACCAAGGCATAGACAGGGCTCAGCAACCAATATTACCATGCAACATACTAACCAAGGCATGGACAGGGCTCAGCAACCAATATTACCATGCAACATACTAACCAAGGCATGGACAGGGCTCAGCAACCAATATTACCATGCAACATACTAACCAAGGCATAGACAGGGCTCAGCAACCAATATTACCATGCAACATACTAACCAAGGCATGGACAGGGCTCAGCAACCAATATTACCATGTAACATACTAACCAAGGCATGGACAGGGCTCAGCAACCAATATTACCATGCAACATACTAACCAAGGCATGGACAGGGCTCAGCAACCAATATTACCATGCAACATACTAACCAAGGCATGGACAGGGCTCAGCAACCAATATTACCATGCAACATACTAACCAAGGCATGGACAGGGCTCAGCAACCAATATTACCATGCAACATACTAACCAAGGCATAGACAGGGCTCAGCAACCAATATTACCATGCAACATACTAACCAAGGCATGGACAGGGCTCAGCAACCAATATTACCATGCAACATACTAACCAAGGCATGGACAGGGCTCAGCAACCAATATTACCATGCAACATACTAACCAAGGCATAGACAGGGCTCAGCAACCAATATTACCATGCAACATACTAACCAAGGCATGGACAGGGCTCAGCAACCAATATTACCATGTAACATACTAACCAAGGCATGGACAGGGCTCAGCAACCAATATTACCATGCAACATACTAACCAAGGCATGGACAGGGCTCAGCAACCAATATTACCATGCAACATACTAACCAAGGCATGGACAGGGCTCAGCAACCAATATTACCATGTAACATACTAACCAAGGCATGGACAGGGCTCAGCAACCAATATTACCATGTAACATACTAACCAAGGCATGGACAGGGCTCAGCAACCAATATTACCATGTAACATACTAACCAAGGCATGGACAGGGCTCAGCAACCAATATTACCATGTAACATACTAACCAAGGCATGGACAGGGCTCAGCAACCAATATTACCATGCAACATACTAACCAAGGCATGGACAGGGCTCAGCAACCAATAGCACCACACAATGTACTAACCAAGACATGGACAGGGCTCAGCAACCAATAGCACCACACAATGTACTAACCAAGACATGGACAGGGCTCAGCAACCAATAGTACCACACAATGTACTAACCAAGGCATGGACAGGGCTCAGCAACCAATAGTACCACACAACATACTAACCAAGGCATGGACAGGGCTCAGCAACCAATATTACCATGTAACATACTAACCAAGGCATGGACAGGGCTCAGCAACCAATATTACCATGCAACATACTAACCAAGGCATGGACAGGGCTCAGCAACCAATAGCACCACACAATGTACTAACCAAGACATGGACAGGGCTCAGCAACCAATAGCACCACACAATGTACTAACCAAGACATGGACAGGGCTCAGCAACCAATAGCACCACACAATGTACTAACCAAGACATGGACAGGGCTCAGCAACCAATAGCACCACACAATGTACTAACCAAGACATGGACAGGGCTCAGCAACCAATAGCACCACACAATGTACTAACCAAGGCATGGACAGGGCTCAGCAACCAATATTACCATGCAACATACTAACCAAGACATGGACAGGGCTCAGCAACCAATATTACCATGCAACATACTAACCAAGGCATGGCCAGGGCTCAGCAACCAATATTACCATGCAACATACTAACCAAGGCATGGACAGTGCTCAGCAACCAATAGCACCACACAATGTACTAACCAAGACATGGACAGGGCTCAGCAACCAATAGCACCACACTATGTACTAACCAAGACATGGACAGGGCTAAGTGAACAATATTACCTTGCAACATGCTAATCAAGATATGGACAGGGCTCAGCAACCAATATTACCTTGCAACATACAGTGGTTTGCAAAAGTATTCGGCCCCTGTGAAGTTTTCCACATTTTGTCACATTACTGCCACAAACATAAATCAATTGTATTGGAATTCCACGTGAAAGACCAATACAAAGTGGTGTATACGTGAGAAGTGGAACGAAAATCATACATGATTCCAAAAATTAAAAAAACAAAAAACTGCAAAGTGGGGTGTGTGTAATTATTCGGCCCCCTGATTCAATACTTTGTAGAACCACCTTTTGCTGAAATTACAGCTGACAGTCTTTTAGGTTATGTCTCTACCAGCTTTTTACATCTAGAGACTGAAATCCTTGCCCATTCTTCTTTGCAAAACAGCTCCAGCTCAGTCAGATTAGATGAACAGCGTTTGTGAAAAGCAGTTTTCAGATCTTGCCACAGATTCTCGATTGGATTTAGATCTGGACTCTGACTGGGCCATTCTAACACATGGATATGTTTTGTTTTAAACCATTCCATTGTTGCCCTGGCTTTATGTTTAGGGTCGTTGTCCTGCTGGAAGGTGAACCTCCGCCCCAGTCTCAAGTCTTTTGCAGACTCCAAGAGGTTTTCTTCCAAGATTGCCCTGTATTTGGCTCCATCCATCTTCCCATCAACTCTGACCAGCTTCCCTGTCCCTGCTGAAGTGAAGCACCCCCAGAGAATGATGCTGCCACCACCATATTTGACAGTGGGGATGGTGTGTTCAGAGTGATGTGCAGTGTTAGTTTTCCACCACACATAGCGTTTTGCATTTTGGCCAAAACGTTCCATTTTGGTCTCATCTGACTAGAGCACCGTCTTCCACACGTTTGCCGTGTCCCCCACATGGCTTGTGGCAAACTGCAAACGGGACTTCTTATGCTTTTCTGTTAACAATGGCTTTCTTCTTGCCACTCTTCCATAAAGACCAACTTTGTGCAGTGCACGACTAATAGTTGTCCTAAGGACAGATCCCTGGGCTGTAGATCTCAGCAGCTCGTCCGGAGTCACCATGGGCCTTTTGACTGCATTTCTCATTAGCGCTCTCCTTGTTCGGCCTGTGAGTTTAGGTGGATGGCCTTGTCTTGGTAGGTTTACAGTTGTGCCATACTCCTTCCATTTCTGAATGATCGCTTGAACAGTGCTCCGTGGGATGTTCAAGGCTTTGGAAATCGTTTTGTAGCCCAAGCCTGCTTTCAATTTCTCAATAACTTTATCCCTGACCTGTCTGGTGTGTTCTTTGAACTTCATGGTGTTGTTGCTCCCAATATACTCTTAGGCCCCGTTCAGACTATGAGCGTTCCTAGCAGTTTTTAGAGAACGCATTTGGGCCGAGTTTCCGCATAGAAACAGCTAGTAATGTTTTTCAATGGGCTAGTTCACATGTATGCGTATGAGACGCATACGTTTCTCGTCCACAATGCTGCATGCAGTTCTGTGCGGTACGCACAGAAACGGACGCAATGAAAGTCTATAGACGTGTATCAAAAACGCGTAGTATTGCGTTTTTTGCGTACGTTTCCCTCTGCGTTTCCCATAATTCTTATCTGTTTCCTGTGTGAAAAACGCAATAGAAAACGCATTAGAACGCAAGAAAGACGCATGCAAACGCATGTGTTATTCAACTTGCGTTTTCTTTGCATCTCTACGCGTTCTGCAAACGCGCATAGTCTGAACAGGGCCTTAGACAACCTCTGAGGCCGTCACAGAGCAGCTGTATTTGTACTGACATTAGATTACACACAGGTGCACTCTATTTAGTCATTAGCACTCATCAGGCAATGTATGGGCAACTGACTGCACTCAGACCAAAGGGGCTGAATAATTACGCACACCCTACTTTGCAGTTTTTTTTTTTTTAAAAATGTTTGGAATCATTTGTTCCACTTCTCATGTGTACACCGCTTTGTATTGGTCTTTCATGCGGAATTCCAATAAAATTGATTCATGTTTGTGGCAGTAATATGACAAAATGTGGAAAACTTCAAGGGGGCCGAATACTTTTGCAAACCACTGTACTAATCAAGACATAGACAGGGCTCAGCAACTAGTAGTACCACACAACATATTAACCAAGACATGAGCAGGGTTCAGCAGACAATATTACCAAGCAATATACTAACCAAGACATGGAAAGGGCCCAGCAACTAACCGTACCGCACAACATACTAACCAAAATGTGGACAGGGCTCAGCAACCCATCGTACCACCCAACATACTAACGACAGGGATAGGGCTCAGCAACCAACAGCACCACGCAACGCACTAGACCAATTGAATGCAGTGAGTGGCGTATGGTCTGAGCATAGACAGGCTGACCCCCATCCCATCAGCCTCTGCAGCAATACTGCTAGCACTCAAATGAGTGGAACCTGTCCTATTAAACTGCTGTATGGTCTTGGCCACCATGCTGCAGCTCAGTTCCAGGGTATGAGCAATATTCTTATAGTCTAGGCCACCTTTATGTACAGCAACAACTCTTTTTTTTTAAAGGGAACCTTAACGGAGAGGGATATGGATGTTTCCTTTTAAAGGGAAGGTTCAAGCAAAATAAAAAAATGAGTTTCACTTACCTGGGGCTTCTACCAGCCCCATGCAGCCATCCTGTGCCCTCGTAGTCACTCACTGCTGCTCCAGTCCCCCGCTGGCAGCTTGCCGACCTCGGAGGTCGGGGGGCGCATTGCATACGTTTTTACGCATTCCCGCTAGTGCAGGAACATTAACACATACATTTTTACGCGTTACTGGTTTAATGCGTACATTTTTACGCATTGAACCAGTAATGCGTAAAAATGTATGTGTTAATGTTCCTGCACTAGCGGGAATGCGTAAAAACGTACGCAATGCGGCCCGCCGACCTCCGAGGTCGGCAAGCTGCCAGCGGGGGACTGGAGCAGCAGTGAGTGACTACGAGGGCACAGGATGGCTGCATGGGGCTGGTAGAAGCCCCAGGTAAGTGAAACTCATTTTTTTATTTTGCTTGGACATTCCCTTTAATCAATACCAGTTGCCTGGCAGTCCTGCTGATCTCTTTGGCTGCAGTAGTGACTGAATCACACACCTGAAACAAGCATGCAGCTAATCCAGTCTGACTTCAGTCAGAGCACCTGATCTGCATGCTTGTTGAGGGGCTGTGGCTAAAAAGTATTAGAGACACAGGATCAGCAGGAGAGTCAGGCAACTGGTATTATTTTAAAAGGAAAAATACATATCCTTCTCAGTTTAGGTTCCCTTTAAGATCTCGCAGACAGTTCTCTGCCATGAGGAGCCATGCTGAACTTCCAGCGACCAGTATGAGAGTGTGAGAGCTGTAACACCAAATATAACTCACCTGTTCCACATTCACACCTGAGACCTTGTAGCACTAACCAGTCACATGGCCCCAGGGAGGGAAAGTGTCTGAGTGGGCAGAATTTTGACATTCTTCACTTATGGGGTGTACTCACTTTTGTTGCCAGCGGTTTAGACATTAAAGAGACTCTGAAGCCAGTGAGATAGCATTTGATTAGTGTAAAGCACCTTACATAGTGCTAAAACGCTGCTATCCCGCGGCAAAACGAGGGTTCTTTACTCACCAAATCCCCTGCAAAAGCCACAACTTTCTTGGTCGTGGATTTTGCTGCCCAGGGAGGCAGAGCTATGAGCTGCAGCTCTGCCTCCATGCGCATCAATCAGCCGCGGATCTCCGCCTCTCCCCCGCCCCTCTATAGAAAGAGTGAGAGGGGCGAAGAGAGACCTAAGCTCTGCCTCAAGCAGGAAACGCTCCACAGACCTAGAAGGGGGGATTTGGGGGGTATAGACCCCTCGTTTTGCCGTGGGATAGGGGCGTTTTAGCACTATGTAAGGTGTTTTACACTAATCAAATGCTATCACACTGGCTTCAGAGTCTCTTTAAGGGCTGAGTGTTTAGTTGTTTTTATGGGACAGGAAATTTACACTTTCATACAAGCTGTACCCTGACTGCTTTACATTATATCATAGAGTCATATCTTCAGTGTTACCCCATGAAAAGATATAATAACATATTTACAGAGTTGTGAGGAGTGTACTGGTGTGAGTTACTGTAGTCTGTTGGATTGTCAGAGTGCCAGCCAAGCATACAGACCACCACGACAACATAAACTAAGGATGGCAGAGTTACAGAATGCTGGAAGGCTGTTCCTACATACCGGTAGTATAGATGTTATTAAAAGTAACTTTTACAATGTACAGCTCTGTAGTTATCTGATGATGCAAGTGGAAGAGTGATAACACACTGAAGGCAGGTCACATGTCGCCCTCTGCTGGCCTATCCCAGAATCACAGCTAGTTTTCATAATAAAGGCAGCTATCACCAGAGCAATATTGCAAAACAGTCAGTGGAAAGTTGTTCCCAAGAAACCTCATTAAAGGACAGTTGTAGTGAGAAGAATATGGAAGTTGCCATATTTAATTACCTTTTAAAACAATATCAGTTGCCTGCTGATTTATTTGGCTACAGTAGTGTCTGAACAACAAAAGAAACAATAATGCAGCTAATCTGGTCAGATCTTCTCAAATGTCAGAAACACCTGAACTGCTGCATGCTTGTTCAGAGTATATGGCTAAAAATATTAGAGGCAGAGGATCGGCATGACAGCCAGGCAACTGGCATTGCTTAAAAGGAAATAAATTTGGCAACCTCCATATACCTAAACTGAGAGAGATATGTTTTTTTTTCCTTTTAAAATACCAGTTGCCTGACTCTCCTGCTAGATCTGTGTCTGTAATACTTTTAGCCACAGCCCCTCAACAAGCATGCAGGTCAGGTGCTCTGACTGAAGTCAGACTGGATTAGCTGCATGCTTGTTTCAGGTGTGTGATTCAGCCACTACTCCAGCCAAAGAGATCAGCAGGACTGCAAGGCAACTGGTATTGTTTAACAGGAAACATCCATATCCCCTCTTAGTTAAAGTTAGCCAAAAATGAAATAATGTAAAGTTTTGATACTTACCAGGGGCTTCCTCCCACCCCATAAACACGTCTAAGTCCCACGCCGTCTTCCCACGGTCTATCGTTCAGCCCCGGTGAGTCACAGTAACAGGCTCAGTGACGTTTGTCCAGGTCTACTGTGCATGTGTAGGAGTTCTGCTTGTGCATCGACTGAACCTGTTACTGGGGCTCACCGCGGCTGAATGGCAGACCGCAGGAGGACGGCGTGGGACTTTGACGAGTTTATGGGGCAGGAGGAAGCCCCGGGTAAGTATCAAAGCTTTACTTTGTTTCATCTCTGGGTATCTTTAAGGTTCCCTTCAAAGGTGTCCTTTAAGTAACATAAACCCAGGTGATCTGCCAGTCTGCTTTTTCCTGCTGAGAATGATCAGTAAGTTGACCTCATGGATGCTAATTAAAGTATACACAGAACGGAATGTCATGATCTACAGGTCATGTAAACTCAATATCTGCTTGACAATTCTACAAAGACTGATTGCTTTGTAAAAAAACAAAACAAAAAATGCTAAAAAGAAGTGGTTTGGAATTGGCCTGCGGTGTACGGGCAGCCGAACGATCGCTCTCTAATCAGATTCTCTTAGTCAAATCTGCCCATCATTGCAACATGTATGGTTACCGATACACAAATGTGTGAGGTGTACTAGTGCGAGATACTCTATGCATTATCAATAGTAGTCTATGCATTATCAATAGAGTGCCAGCGAGCCAAACAGACCGCCACGACAACATAAACTAAGGATGACAGAGTTACAGAATGTTGTTCCCACATATAAGTAGTATGGGTGTTATTATTAGTAACTTATTACAATGTACAGCTCTGCACTCTGAGATGATCCAAGTGGAAGTGTAATCACAGACTCAAGGCAGGTCACATGTCGCCCTCTGCTGGCCAATCCTAGAATCACAGCTAGTTTTCATAATAAGTCAGCTATCACCAGAGCAATTCATTAAAACAGTCAGTGAAAGCAGTTACCGAGAAACCTCATTAAAGGACAACTGAATTGAGATGGATATGGAGGCTGCCATATTTATTTCCTTTTAAACAATACCAGTTGCTTGGCAGCCCTACTTGATCCCTAGCTGCAGTAGTCAGGGCCGGGCCGAGGCATAGGCTGGAGAGGCTCCAGCCTCAGGGTGCAGTGAAGGAGGGGGCGCACAATTAATTCAGCTGTCATTCCTAATTGTGTATGAAGCAGAAATAAATAAGAAAAGGGGATGCATGGCAGTGACTGCTAACCAGATAACTAGATATTAATGTGTTGGGGAGGTTGTGGGCCCTGTGGCGCCTCTTAAGGCTCATACACACATCAGACCATAGTCTTTGGAAAATGAAAGATCACAGACCAATCTTACCACCCTTCATGTAGTATGAAAACCATACTCTACACAGTCTTTTCTATGGAGCTGAACTCCACATCAGAAAAAAATCTTTGCAAGATGCTGCACACACAGATGCTGTACAGACACAAAAGATCAGTATCTGCAAAAGATCTGTTCCTGCCAAAAATCCATTCCTGCAAAATGCAATGATAGTCTATGAGATCTGCAGATCATCATACACACATGATTTAACTGACATTCATCTGCAGATCAAGCAATCATCTGCAGATCTGAAAATCCATCCTGGTGGATCTGATCTGCAGATGAATGTCAGTTAAATCATGTGTGTATGATGATCTGCAGATCTCATAGACTATCATTGCATTTTGCAGGAATGGATTTTTAGCAGTAACAGATCTTTTGCAGATACTGATCTTTTGTGTCTGTACAGCATCTGTGTGTGCAGCATCTTGCAAAGATTTTTTTTCT
>NC_090657.1:215420182-215494334 GCF_040937935.1 Hyperolius riggenbachi | reverse complement strand
GGGGGGGGGGGAGGGAGGGACACGCGTCTCCCCCCAGAGTCGTTCGTCGCGGAAGGGAATCCTGTTTGTTTTCTTGCGACGAACGACTCTGGGGGGAGACGCGTGTCCCCCCCTCCCCCGTCCCCCCCCCCCAGCTGCCAGCATTGTATAGAAGCCAGAGGAGGGCAAAGTGGAGAAGAAGACGAAGAACAGACGAAGGCGGCGGCTTCATCTGTTACATTGCCGCCGCCTTCATTTTAATTGCATTAAGTAACAGTTCCGGCCACTTGAAATACATATTAGTTCCCATTAACACCGTTATTGTTATGTGCCGTATCAATGCAATTAGCGCCACCTGCGGCGCTTCCATTCACACAGCACTACGTTAACTAAGCATGAATGGAATTCGCTACAACAGCGCCACCTGCCGGATGCGCCCGGCTAACAGATAAGTACCGCGTTTTGCACTGAAATGCAATCGCTGGGAAATCGCCTGAAAATGGTGCAGGCTAGGCGTTTGCGTATAGCGTTTTTGGGCGATTTGGGGCGATTAGCGCAAATCTTCCAAATGAGAACGAGCCCATAGACTTTTATTACCCTAGTGCTTTGAAAAGCGCTAGCGTTTTGCCGAAATCGCCGGCAAAACGCTCAAGTTTTAATGGGCCCTTAGAGAGGTTTTCTAAACATGCCTAGCGTTTTTTGGAGCGTTTTTGTGTAGCAGATTTCATATATTGTTACAGTAAAAGCTGTTACTGAACAGCTTCGTTAACAAAAACGCCTGGAAAACCGCTGTGATGTAGCATTTTCCAGAGCGGTTTGAGCTTTTCCTATACTTTACACTGAGGCAGAAACGCTTCTGCAAACCGCAAATGTGCTGCAAGACCCACGTTTGCAGTTTGCTAAAAACCTCAAACCGCTGGTGTGCACCATCCCATTGAAATACATTAGCCAAGCGTTTTCACTGGCGGAAGCGGTTTGCGAAACGCTTCAAAAAACGCTCGGTGTGCACCAGGCCTATGTCTCTCAAAAATACATTAAGGGAGGAATACACCTCTCTGTGAAACAATGTAAATAAACACATTTAAAGCACACACAAACTGACCAAAACAAAATCCTAAAAATAACACACCAAAACATTGAAATGTGCCTTTTACGGGGGTTCGCTACTTACAGGACCCCTATTTCCACCAGCCATCCTTCCTTTGCACTAGTCTGCCCCCTATTCATGTCTCAAATTGTAGCTAGTTGAATGAAAGCCAAAGGCGCTTTTCCAGTTCGGTGCATACTCTGTCCTAAGAGGCACGTCTGAAGTGCTCATGCTCAGAATGCTCCCAGCTGATGCTGTTGTACACAGGCGGGCAGGAGCTTGGACTTACAGGGAGCAAGGAATTGGACAGAGCATGTGCAAAAGCATGAGGGCTCTGCTTCCACTCAACCAGCTGGAGAGGCCACGAACTGGAAATACAGCGTAGCAACGGAGGGGAGGACAGCAAAACCAAGGCACCTGTAAGCATCCGTTTCCACTAGGGCCGAATGCGTGCTAAATCTGCAGCAATTGCCCGCAGTCGAGCCGTGCAGTGTAACGCTGCAATAGGCTGCCAATGTCTTGCCATCCAAATTACACTGCAGTGCGACATGCTGTAGTTTCTTGCAGCAAGCACGGATGCATACTCGCATCGCTGCAAGTGGAAACCAGTCCTAACAGAAGCATTGCAAGAGAACCTGAGACGAAGCACCCTCATGTATTTTACCATATATATCAGTGGGAACATTAGAGAAAACTACCCTGCTCTCTGTTTCATTCTTCTCTGCTAAATCTGCCTGTTATCAGCCCTGATAAGAATCCCCGACTGAGCATTCAGTCTAGCTTTCACCGGAATGATTATAGCCGAGTCAGTCTTTTGTGATGTCTTTTCAAGCCCAAGTCTGCCCCCTTGTGGCTCTGCTTTGCTGCTTCGAGGATAAATAGCAACAAAGCAGAGCCACAAGGGGGCAGACTTGGGCTTGAAAAGACATCACAGAAGACTCGGCTATAATCATTCAGGGCAAAGCCAGATTGAACGCTCAGTCCTGGATTCTTATCAGGGCTGAAAACAGGCAGATTTAGCAGAGAAGAATGAAACAGAGAGCAGAGTAGGTGTTTACTGTCATGTTCCCACTGATATATATGGTAAAATACATGAGGGTTCTTCGTCTCTGGCTCTCTTTAAGACCAACACTTTTGTATGGATCACACTATATATTGTATGATGTGACTTTTTCATGCAGGTTACAGGGCATTCACTTTAGCACATTATGTTATTGAAGCACAGTACTGAACCTACGATCACCCATTTGTTGGCTCTTTTTTTGAGCCAACAGTGGATTTATATATATTTAAATGTACAAGTGGTAATGACTTTATGATAATATTCAGCCATGGGCATATATAACAGATATCATACGGCAAGGCATTGTATGATTATTACCGGTACTTGTTTTAAAAAAATGTAATCATTGTATTTCTATGAGTGTTGGGCTTAAATCCTAAATGGTGATTGCAAAACATCTGTACAAAAACGTTGACAATCTGAGTGGTGCTGTCTTTCAGGGGTTTCTGTTTTTCACTTTTTGCATTTACTAAATTGACCCCAGCACACTCAGCTGATATGTAGGTGGTACGGACATGAAATCCAGCACTGCTGCTGGGGGGGGGCTCCACAAGGCTGAGGGACAGATCCACAGTGGGTGCTAAAAGGAAAAGAGGGGACAGAGAGGCACAGAGGGGGATCAAGAGGCAGAAGGAGACACTGGAGGCAAAGGGGGGCACATGGGAGGCACCAGGGCTGTGGAGTCGGTACAAAAAGCCACCGACTCTGACGCCTCAGCTTAGGATTCCACAGACTCCTCTAATTTGCATATTATGATCTTGTTGATTGAAAGTATGTAACATGAAATTCGTCTCTTAACTGCCAACGCTTAGGAATTTTAAAAGACAACTGAAGTGAGAAGAATGTGGAGACTGCCATATTTATTCACTTTAGTCATAGACTAAAACTAGTCCTTGGTAAGAGTACTTGTAAAAAGGTACAGACCAGAACAAAGAACATCTATCAGGCCCTAGGCAATGTGACTGAGGGTACATGTAAGAATGATGTGCAGATACTCTGCAGGAGAATGAGGGGATTCTTCCTCTATTACACATTCTTCATGTACAATCTGAACCAGGTTTATGGGTGATAGACAACAACTCTGTGTTCAATGTGCACAACATTCTCAGTGGATTCCCTGTAGCTCTGTGGGGAGTGCATATGTAGAGTATAGTACTACTGTGTAACAAAGTAAACCTGAGACAGGTGAAATTAAAGTTTTATACATACCTGGGGCTTCCTTCAGCCCCCTTCAGGCTAATCAGTTCCTCGCTGTCCTCCTCCGCCACCTGGATCTTCTGCTATGAGTCCTGGTACTTGAGCCAGTCCGGCGAAGTGCGCAAGCACACACTCCACCGCCGAGAGCGTACTACACCTGCGCAGTACTGTTGCGCAGGTGCAGAACGCTCCTGGCTGAGGAAGCGCCATGCGGCCAGACTGCGCTGACTGGCTGAATTACCAGGACTCATAGCAGAAGATCCAGGTGGTGGAGGAGGACAGAGAGGGACTGATTAGCCTGAAGGGGGCTGGAAGAAGCCCCAGGTATGTATAAACCTTTCTTTTCATCCTTCTCAGGTACCATTTAATTCGTAGTCACCAAACCAAATTTTAACATATCAAATTATTTGATTTCATGAGCAAAAAGAGTGCGTACATTTGCATAAATCAGAATTAACGCAGAATTATTTCCATCTCATTGACCATCTCTATTAGTGACACATCTACACATCGGGCTTTATACTTACAGCATAGATGTTATTTCGTACATATAAGAGATTCCTGTGTACACATCATATACAGTATACAGTCACAATCAGATATGTATATCTGACCTTAAAAATACGGGGACTGCTTTATTGAAGCAGCACAAGTAACTAATTTTGATTGGTTTATTTCATTTTTGTGGACTAAGCACAGCTATTACTGTATATATAAATGATTTATGATGTCTTATCTGAGAAATAGAAAATTTTATCATATTTTCTATTTTAATTACAGTTTAAATTCATTAGGAGTCGGAGTCGGTGCATTTTTCCCCGACTCCAAACCCAGGCACCCAAAATTGCCCCGACTCCGACTCCACGACTCAGACTCCAGAGCCCTGGGAGGCACAGGGGATAAAAACAGTGTTCGGACTGAAGATCGGATTCAGGATTAAAAACAAACCTACAGTAAAGATTGTTAAAGGATACCCGAAGTGACGTGTGACATGATGAGATAGACATGGGTATGTACAGTGCCACACACACTAATAATTATGCTGTTGTCCTTTTTTTTGCTTTCTCTGCCTGAAAGAGTTAAATATCAGGTATGTAAGTGGCTGACTCAGTCCTGACTCAGACAGGAAGTGACTACAGTGTGACCCTCACCGATAAGAAATTCCAACTACAAAACACTTTCCCAGCAGAAAATGGCTTCTGAGAGCAGGAAAGAGATAAAAAGGATCAATAGCTCAGATTTTAGCTCTGGCATACTTCAATGAATGTGCCATTGAGCAAAAACAAAAAACAGTTAAAACTTAAAAAGTAGATTTGAACATAAAATCAAACTGTGGAATATTTTAAAAAGTCATTTTTAGGAGAAGGAAGATAGATGCAATCATTTGTTTCATTAGTTTATTTTCACTTCGGGTGTCCTCTAACTGGGGACTTCCTGTATAGGATCACCTTGCAGAGTTGGGGTCTCAGGTTCAAGTCTGGGCCTAGACACAATCTGCACCACCAGAAATGCTATTACAATTAAAATGCTATTATTAATTATGGTTATTAATTAAATGGCTATTATTTAAAATGCTATTAAAATGTTATTAATTACAATTAATGCTACACTGCCTGCGGTCCAGACGTGTCACCCACCAAAAACAACTGCCGCATTATGCAAGAAAAATACTAGAAAAGGGTCATCAAACTGCTGAGCGACTGAAATTCTATATCAGGCAAAATCACAGTCAGACTTACTTGGAAACCAGCACAGCGGCCCCGTCTCGCGCCTTGTCGCTGACCAGCAAGTAGGACTGAAACACAGGAAATGAATTCATGTTATTTCCCAACAGCGCACCCTTCTGTCTACTGTGGGTACAGCGAGGCAATGTACCTACCTTGGCCACCTCCAGTATGGTATCCATGGTAGACTGGCGTTTCTGTCCTTCTTCTGTGGAGAGATTCCCATCCAGTCGGGACAGATCAAACGGAATGAGACAAGTCATGGAGAGCCAGAGCAGCAGCATATAACGCGTTTCCCATGTCTGCAATGAGAAACAGGGGGTACACCATGTATACAGACAGCAGCTGGATTTCCATACATCTTCCATAAATAACAATGCGGACATGAGGTATTAAATATAAAAGCTCTAAATCTACCCCTTCCATCGACAGGCAGCGAGGTGCAAGCAGGAGATGAACCTGTGATAGTGGCTGGGTAGTAGGCCTGAAAGATAAATCGAATTTAAATCGAAATCGCGATCACCAACATCACAATTTCGGAATCGTCAAAGTGACAATTATCGCGATCACATAATTTCCCCATGGGGAAGTTTGAAGAAATGGCTTTAAACCTCTCCAAAGTCCCGGCATGTGCGGCCCGCAGCGTTGGACATACCTTCCGCACGAGTTTAACGCTGTCCGTCCTGGTGCTTGGCAAAACTCTGGGTTACTCTATGTCACATGACATACAGGAAGTATTCCGTGCATTAGAGCCTGAAGGAGGAGTGGATAGACGGGCATCGCTAGACTCGTGCTTGAAGCTATGCCCAGAACTGATGAAGCTTGGAGGACAGAGGAGGCACAGAGAGACACAGAGCGGACACAGAGACAGTGCGGGCACAGAGGGAGACACAGGATACACAGAGGGGGCACAGAGACACAAAGGGGGCAAGAGAGAGACCCAGAGAAGGCATAAAGAGGCAAAGGGGGCACAAAGTGATACAGGGGGAAAGAGGGGGAACAAAGCTTGATTTGAAGGAAATCGTGAATTGAATCGAAATCGCAATTTCAGACAGAAATCGCTCAATTCAATTTTTTCCTAAAATCGTTCAGGCCTACTGGGTAGTGCAATGGTAAGGGCTCTGCCTCTGACACAGGTGACCAGGGTTCGAATCTCGGCTCTGCCTGTTCAGTAAGCTGCACCTATTCAGGAGACCTTGGCCAAGTCTCCCTAAGGCTCCCTGCAAATCTGTTTTTCGATTCCGATTCAGTTTCCGATTCACAATTCCGATTTTCGAGGAAAAAACGCAGCACGCAGTAACGATGAAAAATTGGAATCGGATGTAAAAACCGATTAAAAATCGGATTTGCATGCAGTGTGCAGAGAGCCTAACACTGCTACCGCCTAGAGAGTGCGTCCTAGTGGCTGCAGCTCTGGTGCTTTGAGCCCGCCAGGCACAGTGGGGCACAGAGGAGGTACAGGAGACAGAGATGGCACAATGTTTCGACTTAAGAACAGATTCAGGTTAAGAACAAACCTACAGTCCCTAGTTCGTTCATTACCCGGGGACTACCTGTACTGAAGGGGAAACACACAAAAAAAAACAAAAACAAAAAAAAAACACACCCAAAACCTCAGCCCTGACGTGGGAATGTAACTGTCCCATAGACAGTCAACCCACCAAAGATAATGGCTAAGATCAGACTAGACAAAAAAAATAAATAAAAAATTGATAGGGAAAATGTTAGTTTTTCCCTCAAGCAAATATGTGTTAAAAAGTGTATCCTTAGAGCTCCAGTCCATGTTAAGTGTAGCAGCTCTCTGACACAGAATACACAGTGCACAATAACAGACTGCAGCACAGCGTCTGGCATTTGTACCGCACATGCCGGGAACCTGCTTCCCACAACTGCTCATAGAAGAATGACTTCCAGCAGGAGAGGAAAGAAATCCTCTACTACAGCTACAGCTTACCCTAACCCTCCACTTACTCCACATACAGGACAGCAAAGACCTCAGTAACCTCTCACTATCCAGGCTCACCTACCAACACTGTATAAAAGCCTGATATTTGTGCCTTCAAATCCATATTTCAGCAGCAGGTTTGAGGTATTGGAGTTATCCCTCCCCCGTTCAAGGTAAGTATGGCTAACTCAGATATCAAACCGCACTTCAATTGGTGATTCCTGTTATAATTAGCGGGGGACAAGCAATTTGAATGAGATCAACATAAATGAATAAATAATCAATTTAGTTCATGTATTTCCACACAAACTCTATAAAAAAAAAAAACAGTAGCTTAATTGTATATAGTTATACGATTGTCAATAATAATCTCACAGAATTATGCATACAGGGAAATCAACAAGATTTTGATTGATCGTCTATGGAATCCTGCAGTCAACCAACAATCATTCGTCTCACTCGAGCACACTGCAGTGAAAAAATAGTAAACTGTGTCTGCACAAAACAGGTAAAAATGATAAAATAAAAAATACATCAAATGCAAAAAAAAATTACCGTATTTTTCGGACTATAAGACGCACTTTTTCTCCCCCAAAAGTCTTATAAGTCTTATAGTCCGAATGTGCCCGTGTGTAGCAAATGCAGATAGCGCAGCAGAAGTGGTTACCTATCTGCGCGCTTGGTGCTCGATGTCTCCAGCTAGTTTAATGATCCTGGCATGGCGGGGCAGCAGCAGCGTAATCTGACATCCCATCATCCAGCCTTCGATCTTCCAGCGTGGCTGCAGCGGCTGTCCTTGATCCTTATGTGTTGCGGTAGTGGGTCAGAAGAGGGGCGATCACTGGCAAGCTGCAGGGGCTGTCCTCTTAACTTGCGGTGGCAGCGGCGGTGGGGCAGATAACGGGAGATCCCAGCGGTAGTTATGACTACCGAAGTGCCTGAACTTCCTTCCCCCTTATGACTCAGCCGTGTGTGCGTCGCACGTCATCAGGGGGCGCCAGTAAACAAGGAAGTTCAGACACTTCGGTAGTCAGAACTACCGCTGGGATCTCCCGTTATCTGCCCTGCCGCCGCTGCCACTGCAAGTTAAGAGGACAGCCCCTGCAGCTTGCCAGTAATCGCCCCTCTTCTGACTCACTACCGCAACACATAAGGATCAACGACAGCCGCTGCAGCCATGCTGGAAGATCGAAGGCTGGATGATGGGATGACAGCCGCTGCAGCCACACAGGAATAGTCCCTCATCTGCTCCACGGCAAGTGCAGGAAGATCGGGGGATGGATGATGGGATGACAGCCGCTGCAGCCACACAGGAATAGTCCTTAATTTGCTGGATGGTGGGATGTCAGATCACACTGTTGCTGCTGCCCCTCTGCGTCAGGATGATAAATGCTGCTGGAGAATACAGTACAGGAGCACGTGGATGGACACCAGGATAGGTGAGATCATCCACTTTGAAGTTGTAGTGTTTAGTTATTGTAGCTGGTGGGGAGGCAGAGGGTTAGTTTAATGTACTTTAGTGTTACTGGAGGGGCAGCAGGAGTAGGCTAGTGTAGTGTGTAGTGTAGCATAGGAACTTATGGGGGTATCAGGCACTAGCGTAACGTAGTGTAGTGAAGTGTAGCATAAGGTTATTGGTGGGGCATCAGGGTTTAGTGTAGGGTAGTCTAGCTGGTGGGGTAGCAGGGGTTAGTGTAGCTGGGCACTGAAGCTAAGTTATTGTAGCTGGTTATACAGCTTGGGGAGAAAAAGGTCTACAAGACGCCCTGAACCATGGAGGCATCCAGGTTTATTATATTTTTTTTTCCTGATTTTGGTCCTCTAAACCTGGGTGCGTCTTATAGTCCGGTGCGTCTTATAGTCCGAAAAATACGGAATATAACAATAAGGCGGTTGTAATGCACAATTCCCAGTGCTGATTAGTCTGTAATATCCAAAAATGTTCTATGTGAAGTGACTTACAATCATCGATTGCATAGCAGACTATTACGCTACAGGAAGTGATTGATCACACTGAACAACTTTGGATATTACAGACTAATCAGCACTGGGAATTGTGCAATACAGCAGTGCCATCGTGGGGAGTCGGCGTGGATAGCTTTTATATTCTGACTTTATAGATGGCGACTTGGGTATCCATTACATTGACCTACACCTGATACTTATGCATATTGTGTGCCTCCGAGGAATCGACAGTTTGGCCATGAAACACGCGTCAATTCAGAGATCCAATTCAACAGAAAGATTGCTTATATCTACACCCTGTAACCGCAGCTGACAAGACTGAGGCTGGTTTCACAGTGGGACGTTAAAGTCAGTCAGTAACGCAGCCTAACTCGCAGCACTGTAAAATCAACAGTGCACACGTTGCGTTAGGGTATAACGCTGCACGTTAATTGAAAGTGCAGCATGCTCTATGTTATACCCCTATAGAGCTGCGTTAAGATTGTTTGCACATGCTCAGTGACTAGCCACATGGCTAATTAATATTCACTGCACTGTGGTGACTCGTGGTGGGACTCGTAGTGTTGTCCAGATCATGAACAAATCGTTCATTTGATCCGGATCTTTTTTGTGAGTCGAATCATCACAATGAAAGATTCGGTTCACAGTGGAGGTCTGTCTGGAAGAAACAGGAACATACAGAATGTACAGCGCAGGGAAAGTCCTGTCCTGCTAATCATTTCACCCCCAGTCTGCTTCCCTAGTAAAATTATTCAAATGATTCGGTTCAAAGATCCAGATCTTTTCAATGATCCGATTCAAATAATTTGAATCCTTAAAAAGATCCAGACTTCCTATCACTATTCTGGAGCGGCTGCTTTGAGAGCCGCATAACGCGGCTTAATCTGACATCCAACTTCAACACCACCATGCGTTGTGTTAGGGGAATTACTAATTGAGGTGCAGTTTGATATCAGAATTAGCCTTAAGGTGTGTACACATGCACTACCAGCAGCAACGAAGGGTCCGCCGGACCCTCGGCTGGGCAGTCTTTTAGCCGACAGTAGTGGATGTGTACGCGCTGTCGGAGGGTATTGTTCAGAAACAGCCTTATCAGTCCTCCGACAGCGCGTACACACGCACTACTGTCGGCTAAAGACCGCCCAGCGGGAGGGTCCGGTGGACCAGTCGTTGCTGCTGGTAGTGCATGTGTACACACCTATACTGTATAAAAGCCCTCCAGCTTTATATAGAGATTTATATAGAAACTGATAAGCCTACACCCACGCTAAAGTAATGTGACACCTGACGTGAGAGGGATACGGAGGCTGCCATATTTATTTCCTGTTAAACAATACCAGTTGCCTGGCTGTCCTGCTGATCTCTTTGACTGCAGAAGTGTCTGAACCACACGCCAGAAACAAGCATGCAGCTAAACCAGCCACACTTCAGTCAGAAACACCCGATCTGCTGCTTGCTTGTTCAGGGGCTACGGCTAAAATTATTAAAGGTGGAGGATCAGCAGGAAAGCCAGGTAATCTGCAATGTATAAAAGGAAATACTTCATACAAATAACTAGGCAGTGTTGCTTTTCTTATTTTTCTTCCTGAAAGAAAAACAATCAGATATGCGAGCGACTGTTTCTCTCTTGTTGGGACTATAGCCTTATCCTCATAGAAAAGAATTACAGCCATAAAACTCTTTCCTGGCAGAGAACAGCATTTGAGTGCAGGGGATAGATAAAGAAAGTCAACTGTTCATATATTTTAGCTCTGGACACTGATAGACCTTGTGAAAGACTATCATTCAGCTGAAACAATACAACATTAACCTACTTTTATTAGCTTCTAAACAGAAAACAAAACTGTAAGGTTCTAAAAGATTCATCTTCTGCAGTAGGAGGATAGATACAATGGTTTATCTCGTTAGTTTATTTTCACCTTGGGATTTCCTTTAGCGACTGATGAACAATCCTTAGAGCAACATGAGGGGAAAAGCGCTGTACAGGCACAATATTCAACTACAGTCAGAGAGTGTACTGAAAGCATAAACGACTGGGGTCCTGTCCGGCCGTAAGCGGCAGAGGGGGAACTAAATATTAGCTGGACAGCTGGGAAACTGATATGCTACAAAAGAAAATAAAGATGACAGCCCGCACTGTGAAGCTGGCCCCCCTACAATCAGCACAAATAAAAATTCCATCATGTTTGGTTAGTGTTACGTTTGTGCCCATTTGCGCTGCTTTTATTTTGGCAATAATAGCACTTATTATTTCCAAAACAATAATACCATCACCCAGCCCCCATACAACAACCTACAGACATACAACTGGTAAGGCTGAGTAGTGCTGTGCATGTGCTCATTTGTGCTGCAAAATTCATCTTTCTGTCTTTTATAGTTTTTGAGATATTCACATTTTTATAAAGGTCAAAAGTTCACTTAGGTTCACTCAGCTTTTGCGATGTTGTAGGGGGGCTGAGTGAACTTTTGACCTTTATAAAAACTTGAATATCTCATAAACTATAAAAGACAGAAAGATGATTTTTGCAGCACAAATGGGCACATGCACAGCACTACCCAACCATACCAGTTTCATGTCTGTAGGCTGTTGTATGGGAGCTGGGTGATGGTATTGTTTTGGAAATAAAGTGCTATTATCTTCAAAATAAAAGCAGCACAAATGGGCACAAACGTAGCACTAACCAATCATGTTGGAACTTTGTGCTGATTGTAGAGGGGCCAGCTTCACAGTATGGGCTGCCATATTTGTTTCCTGTTATAGCATCAATGCTGATGCATGTCCCTTTACCAAGAAAAAAATACAGCTGAACATAGGAGTGATTACCTCGTGGTCGGCCAGATTCTGGGCACGGAGCATTTCAAGCACAGGATGGACATCGACCACTTCATGCGGGAAGAGGCGGAGGAAGGTTTTATAGCCGCGCACCTGCCAGAGAGAACAGATCATTAGCATACAGCGGGCGCATCACATGATACACACAGCTTTATTCACAACGCAGCATACATGTATCCCGTACATGCAAGCTGGAATGATTACCATCTCAACTACAGTTTCCACAAAAGTAAGACAGTCTCATTTTTCTCTAAAAAAAAAATGCCTTAGAGCTTATTTTCAGGGAAGGATTATATAGCGGTACATCAGGTGGGGAGAACAGTTACTGGGACTGTGAATGGTAAAGTAAAGCAGTAATCAGAGAGTTCTCAGTGGGGAGAAGAATCTGGACGCTCCAGAGGGTCCCCCGATCATCCACGAATGGGACCATCCTCATCTTTATGGACACACTCCCCGCCGTGTACAAGCCTGGCCACTCTATGCAAGCACCAGAGGTCTCTGCCTGCGCAGCAGCATGGAGCTGCTCATACCTTGTGCCTGCAGAGTACCATGGAGCCGCTCATACCTTGTGCCTGCGCAGCAGCATGGAGCCCTTCATACCTTGTGCCTGCGCAGCGGCATGGAGCCACTCATACCTTGTGCCTGCGCAGCGGCATGGAGCCACTCATACCTTGTGCCTGCGCAGCGGCATGGAGCCACTCATACCTTGTGCCTGCGCAGCGGCATGGAGCCACTCATACCTTGTGCCTGCGCAGCGGCATGGAGCCACTCATACCTTGTGCCTGCGCAGCGGCATGGAGCCACTCATACCTTGTGCCTGCGCAGCGGCAAGGAGCCGCTCATACCTTGTGCCTGCAGAGTACCATGGAGCCACTCATACCTTGTGCCTGCGCAGCGGCATGGAGCCACTCATACCTTGCGCCTGCAGAGTACCATGGAGCCACTCATACCTTGTGCCTGCGCAGCGGCAAGGATCCGCTCATACCTTGTGCCTGCAGAGTACCATGGAGCCGCTCATACCTTGTGCCTGCGCAGCGGCAAGGAGCCGCTCATAGCTTGTGCCTGCGCAGCGGCATGGAGCCACTCATACCTTGTGCCTGCACAGCGGCATGGAGCCACTCATACCTTGTGCCTGCACAGCGGCATGGAGCCACTCATACCTTGTGCCTGCACAGCGGCATGGAGCCACTCATACCTTGTGCCTGCACAGCGGCATGGAGCCACTCATACCTTGTGCCTGCACAGCGGCATGGAGCCACTCATACCTGGTGCCTGCAAAGCGGCATGGAGCCACTCATACCTGGTGCCTGCACAGCAGCATGGAGCCGCTCATACCTGGTGCCTGCGCAGCGGCATGGAGCCGCTCATACCTGGTGCCTGCGCAGCGGCATGGAGCCACTCATACCTGGTGCCTGCGCAGCGGCATGGAGCCGCTCATACCTGGTGCCTGCGCAGCGGCAAGGATCCGCTCATACCTTGTGCCTGCAGAGTACCATGGAGCCGCTCATACCTTGTGCCTGCGCAGCGGCAAGGATCCGCTCATACCTTGTGCCTGCAGAGTACCATGGAGCCGCTCATAGCTTGTGCCTGCGCAGCGGCATGGAGCCACTCATACCTTGTGCCTGCACAGCGGCATGGAGCCACTCATACCTGGTGCCTGCAAAGCGGCATGGAGCCACTCATACCTGGTGCCTGCACAGCGGCATGGAGCCGCTCATACCTGGTGCCTGCGCAGCGGCATGGAGCCGCTCATACCTGGTGCCTGCGCAGCGGCATGGAGCCACTCATACCTGGTGCCTGCGCAGCGGCATGGAGCCGCTCATACCTGGTGCCTGCGCAGCGGCATGGAGCCACTCATACCTTGTGCCTGCAGAGTACCATGGAGCCACTCATACCTTGTGCCTGCGCAGCAGCATGGAGCCCTTCATACCTTATGCCTGCGCAGCGGCAAGGATCCGCTCATACCTTGTGCCTGCAGAGTACCATGGAGCCGCTCATACCTTGTGCCTGCGCAGCGGCAAGGAGCCGCTCATAGCTTGTGCCTGCGCAGCGGCATGGAGCCACTCATACCTTGTGCCTGCACAGCGGCATGGAGCCACTCATACCTGGTGCCTGCAAAGCGGCATGGAGCCGCTCATACCTGGTGCCTGCGCAGCGGCATGGAGCCGCTCATACCTGGTGCCTGCGCAGCGGCATGGAGCCGCTCATACCTGGTGCCTGCGCAGCGGCATGGAGCCGCTCATACCTGGTGCCTGCTCAGCGGAATGGAGCCGCTCATACCTGATGTCTGCGCAGTGCAGTTGTGCTTTGAGAAGGGGAGTTCAGCTACAAGCAATGGTGGCATTAATGTTGAAGATTGATAAACCGGGCCCAGCACAGCGCAGGAGGGATGTATAAAAAGGGCCCAGCACAGCGCGGGAGGGATGTATAAAAGGGGCCCAGCACAGTGCAGGAGGGATGTATAAAACGGGTCCACCACAGCGCAGGAGGGATGTATAAAAGGGGCCCAGCACAGTGCAGGAGGGATGTATAAAAAGGGCCCAGCACAGCGCGGGAGGGATGTATAAAAGGGGCCCAGCACAGTGCAGGAGGGATGTATAAAACGGGTCCACCACAGCGCAGGAGGGATGTATAAAAGGGGCCCAGCACAGTGCAGAAGATGTGTATAAATGGGTCCCAGTATAGCACAGGAGAGGCCTATAAAAAGGGCCCAGTACAGTGCAGGAGGGGCATATAAAAGGGGCCCAGCATGGCGCAAGAGGGGCGTATAAAAGGGGCCCAGCATGGCGCAAGAGGGGCGAATAAAAGAAGCCCAGCATGGCGCAAGAGGGGCGAATAAAAGAAGCCCAGCATGGCGCAAGAGGGGCGTATAAAAGGGGCCCAGCATGGCGCAAGAGGGGCGTATAAAAGGGGCCCAGCATGGCGCAAGAGGGGCGTATAAAAGGGGCCCAGCATGGCGCAAGAGGGGCATATAAAAGGGGCCCAGCATGGCGCAAGAGGGGCATATAAAAGGGGCCCAGCATGGCGCAAGAGGGGCGTATAGAAGGGGCCCAGCATGGCGCAAGAGGGGCATATAAAAGGGGCCCAGCATGGCGCAAGAGGGGCGAATAAAAGAAGCCCAGCATGGCGCAAGAGGGGCGTATAGAAGGTCACAGCACTGTATAGGAGAGGTGTATAAAATGGCCCCAGTGCATTGCAGGAGGGGCGTATAAATGAGGCCAAAGCACACCATAGAAGGGGTGTATAAAAAAATCCAATCTGTGTAGGGCAAGATCACGTGAACTATAGCAGATTACATTGCAATTGACCGATATTTCCCATCCTGCCGGGTCGAGTAAATTGGTAGATCTGACCATATATTGGCCAATTTACATTTATCGAGCAAAATGGGACATACTTGATTCGGTACTTATCCGTTAGCTGGGCGCATCCTCTAGGTGGCGACAAAACTCCACCAGAGTTACATCTTTCCCTACTATCAATGTCGGCCTGGAGGGGGAATAGTAATTAGCGCCACCTGCCGGATGCGCCCGGCTAACGGATAAGTACCCTTGATTCTCCTATACGATAAAATGATTGAAAGGTCGATCGAGCAGGAAAATCCAGTGGTGCATGTGCACCTTAAAGAACACAAAGGAAAAAAGTGCCCCTATGGGATACTTACCTCTGGAGGGAGAAGACTCTGCATCCTAATGAGGCTTCCCCGTCCTCTTCAGCCTCGGGGATTAAGCGCTGGCAGCACCCTACCAGTGAGCGGCATTATTTACCAATCCACACTTCTCCGCAGTAAAGGCTTTCCCTCAGGCTCCAGCGGAAATAGCCGAGACCAATCAGGTGCGCTCTACTGTGCAGGATATTCGCGCCTGAGCAGTACAGTGGGCCTGATCGGGCTTGGCCATCTCCGCCGGAGCCTGAGGGAAGCTTGTACCACGCAGGAGTGCAGACTGGTAAATATTGCAGCACACTGAAGTCCCTACTGTGCTTGCCGACAAACGCGGATTCTCAGGGGCTGCCAGCGCTGGAGCCTCATTAGTATCCAGAGGCTTCCCTCTCCTGAGGTAAGTATCCCATAGGGGCACTTTTTTTCCCCTCACAGGTTTACTTTAACACATCACCAGAAATCACACAACTACTGTGTACATCAGTTTTGAATCAGGAGTATACCCATTTATTGGCTAACTTAAATGGAAAAGAGTAAGCTTTTAGCTAATGATCCTTCTTCAGACGCTGTTGCTGTAATAGGTCTGAAGAAGGCCAATCAGCCAATAGCTTACGCTTTATCTTCATAGTCAGCCCATAAATGGTATCATCCTGATTCAGAACTTCTTGCCTTTACTGATGGCTGACACGGTACAACACTCTCCTGTCTATATCAGTGTCACCGGCCTTCAGAGAGATGTCCCAGGCCAGAGCTCGTCTGACTCACCTTAGAAATGATATAGAGGAATTTGAAGGCCAGGTGGAAGAGATCAGGCGAGGAGGATTTATCCTGTATAATTTCCAGCAGTAACTCCAACATCCACTCTGCAAGACAAAGCAGGACTATTATCACTGCACTGAGCAAGGACAGAGGAGAGCTCTGGAGCCTCCTAGTGGTAAAACATGAGTAATGCACCTATCAGCACACTGCTATGCAGGGCTTCGGACACACTAAACATCCAACTTAGATTTCTTTATCCACAGCACTTCCAACCTCCCTCAATTACACATCCATACAGGAAATAAATGGAAAATATACATTTCTTACCAAGCAAGGCGTGTCATCCCTGCCAGTGTGAATACTGGCTATAGATGGGACAGTGATTAATGAGATGCAAATACTGAAATTATGCAAATGTATGTAACTTGAAAAAACACTAACCAAAAGTTTGCATAATTCTGCATCTATGACTTATTTCTATCTTATTGGCCATCCCTAACATTCAGTAACATAACAAAGAACAGAGTTTGTATGTTTTCCCTGTGTCTGCGTGGCTTTCCTCCATGCACTCCAGTTTTCTCCCACACACCAAAAACACACAGATAAGTTAATAGGCTGATACGCACTACACGATAGACATACGACTATGGTAGGGATTCAATTGTGAGCCCCTCTGAGGGACAGTTAAAGAGGAACTGTAGAGAAATGAATACAATTGCATATTGTTTACAGCAGTGTTTCTCAAACCTGTCCTGACTCCCCAGCAGTGCATGGTTTACAGGCAGCCTCAGCTATGCACAGGTGGGGTAATTAGTGTCTCAGCTACATGGAATCCACCTAGCTGAGACACTAACTACTGCACCTGTGCATAAGTGAGGTCGCTGCAAAACATGCACCGCTGGGGAGTCACAAGGACAGGTTTGAGAAACACTGGTTTACAAGAATACTGTAATTTATATATTACAGTAAAACCCGTATTATCAGGCACCAATGGGGATTGGCTGATGTCAGATACGTGTAACTTCTGGTAGCTTGAGAGTCAATGTTAAAAATAGGCCTAGTTAAAAAAAAAAAAAATAGAACCCCACTCTGTATACTAACCATAACATCTGTATAAATGATGAAACACAGTAATTAAAAATAAATTAGGACAAAGGCTTAACTTAAAGCGGATCCGAGGTAAAAAAAAACAAACTATAACAAGTAACTTGTCTACATATATTATCTAAAATCTAGATAGTTTCCACAGCAAATCTAGCTACATACAGCTTCAACTGTATATGATTATTTCTTCCTGTGTTACAATGACAGCAGCCATGTTCTGCTTGTCACATTACACAGGCAAACTGACAGCATCTCCAGCCCTCAGCTCAACCCCCTCTCCTCCTCCCTCCTCCCCTCTGCCTCTGAAATCTATGGCTAGTAACACCTCCTCCTCCTGCCCAGACCGAGCTCCCATAAGCCCTTGCTACATTGCTCTAAGAGTGCCAAGGCACAAAAGGAGCTGTGGGTGATGCTTGTTTAGTTTATAGAGAATTTGAGTATTAAAACAAAACAAAAAAAGTATTTGGCTTGAGGAATGCCCTATAAACTATATGAAAGGAACACAACTATGCAATGTGGAAAAGTTTATCTCGGATCCACTTTAAAGAGAAACCGTGACCAAGAATTGAATTTCAATCTCAATCAGTAGCTGATACCCCCTTTTACATGAGAAATCTATTCCTTTTCACAAATGGATCATCAGGGGGCGCTGTATGACTGATATTGTGGTGAAACCCCTCCCACAGGAAATTCTGAGAACATGGTCCTGGCAGTTTCCTGTCTGTGAACCTTGTTGCATTGTGGGAAATAGCTGTTTACAGCTGTTTCCAACTGCCAAAAAAAGCAAACAGCATCTACATCACCTGCCAGCAGTAAAAAAAAATGTCAGAATGTTAATCAGGGAGAGGAAAGATTTTACAATGGGTAAAACTGACTAAATCATGTATACATAATTATTGTAAAAATGAAGCACTTTTTTATTACATTATTTTCACTGGAGTTCCTCTTTAATGTAACAGAGGTCTATTACTGCATAAAGAAGTGTAATAGTAGACTTAAGCATTCTACAAGGCCAGGATTTTGTTTCAGGTTACATGAGACTTCTGGTTAACCGAGTTCTGGACAACGGGGGGGGGGGGGGGGGGGGTTACTGCATTTAGTCAATGTTTGCCTATTGTAAAATCTTTCCTCTCCCTTATTAACATTCTGAAATGTATCATTGGTGATGACATCTTTAGTTCTCCTAGGTGATCTGTACGAAATGTTCATTACTGCGCATTCTATGCACAGAGGGAGATGCTGCTTGCTTGGCAGTTGGAAAAAGCCATTATTTCCCACAATGCAACCAGGTTCACAGACAGCAAACTGTCAGGACCTTGGCCATGACATCACACTGTAGGACGGGTTTAACCACAATATCAGCCCCCCTGATGATCTATTAGAGAAAAAGTAAAGGTTTATTGTGGGAAAGGGAATATCAGCTAATGACTGGAATGGAGTTCATTCCTTGGTTAGCATTCCTCTTTAAAGGGAACCTAAACTGAGAAGGATGGATTTTTCCTTTTAAAATAATACCAGTTGCCTGACTTTCCTGCTGATCCTGTGTCTCTAATACTATCAGCCACAGCCCCTGAACAAGCATGCAGATCAGGTGCTCTGACTGAAGTCAGACTGGATTAGCTGGATGCTTGTTTCAGGTCTGTGATTCAGCCTCTACTGCAGCTAAAGAGATCAGCAGGACTGCCAGGCAACTGGTATTGTTTAAAAGGAAACATCCATATCCCTCTCAGTTTAGGTTCCCTTTAAGGGACAAGACAATATACTGTGTACAGCTATGTGTAAGGTGTCGGAGCTATATAAAAACGAATTAGTAATAATAAACACGTTATACCTGAATTGGTTTACTTTTGATTACATACAAATTATAATAGGCATCAGAGTCAGAAATTGGTTTTAAATTCAAAAGCCATAACCAAGATCTGAACCCATGACTGATGCAATGGCCCTGATCTGAACCAATGACTGACTGACACCATGATCTTGATCTGAACCCATGACTCGGTAACCATGCCCCTGTTCTGAACCAATAAGTGCCATCATGAACCTGATATGAACCCATGACTGCCATCATGAACCTGATCTGAACCCATGACTGATGCCATGACCCTGCTCTGAACCCTTGACTCTGGAGCCACAACCCTGATCTGAACCCATGCCACTGTAGCTATGACTGTTTTGAACCCACGATTCTTGATGGCATGACTGATCTGAGCCACTAACTGGGGCCCTGAACCTTATTCTGTACCCATGAATCTGTAGCCAAGCCCTCAACCTGAACCAATGACTGACACCATGACCCTGATCTGCAGCCACGACTCTGTAGCCATGGCCCTGATCTGCAGCCACGACTCTGTAGCCATGGCCCTGATCTGCAGCCACGACTCTGTAGCCATGGCCCTGATCTGCAGCCACGACTCTGTAGCCATGGCCCTGATCTGCAGCCACGACTCTGTAGCCATGGCCCTGATCTGCAGCCACGACTCTGTAGCCATGGCCCTGATCTGCAGCCACGACTCTGTAGCCATGGCCCTGATCTGCAGCCACGACTCTGTAGCCATGGCCCTGATCTGCAGCCACGACTCTGTAGCCATGGCCCTGATCTGAAGCCACGACTCTGTAGCCATGGCCCTGATCTGAAGCCACGACTCTGTAGCCATGGCCCTGATCTGAAGCCACGACTCTGTAGCCATGGCCCTGATCTGAAGCCACGACTCTGTAGCCATGGCCCTGATCTGAAGCCACGACTCTGTAGCCATGGCCCTGATCTGAAGCCACGACTCTGTAGCCATGGCCCTGATCTGAAGCCACGACTCTGTAGCCATGGCCCTGATCTAAAGCCATGACTCTGTAGCCATGGCCATGATCTGAAGCCATGACTCTGTAGCCATGGCCATGATCTGAAGCCATGACTCTGTAGCCATGGCCATGATCTGAAGCCATGACTCTGAAGCCATGACTCTGAAGCCATGGCTATGATCTGAAGCCATGACTCTGTAGCCATGGCCATGATCTGAAGCCATGACTCTGTAGCCATGGCCCTGACCTGTAGCCATGGCTCTGACCTGAAGCCATGACTCTGTAGCCATGGCCCTGACCTGAAGCCATGACTCTGTAGCCATGGCCCTGACCTGAAGCCATGACTCTGTAGCCATGGCCCTGACCTGAAGCCATGACTCTGTAGCCATGGCCCTGACCTGAAGCCATGACTCTGTAGCCATGGCCCTGACCTGAAGCCATGACTCTGTAGCCATGGCCCTGACCTGAAGCCATGACTCTGTAGCCATGGCCCTGACCTGAAGCCATGACTCTGTAGCCATGCCCCTGACCTGAAGCCATGACTCTGTAGCCATGGCTCTGACCTGAAGCCATGGCCATGATCTGAAGCCATGACTCTGTAGCCATGGCCATGATCTGAAGCCATGACTCTGTAGCCATGGCCATGATCTGAAGCCATGACTCTGTAGCCATGGCCATGATCTGAAGCCATGACTCTGTAGCCATGGCCATGATCTGAAGCCATGACTCTGTAGCCATGGCCATGATCTGAAGCCATGACTCTGTAGCCATGGCCATGATCTGAAGCCATGACTCTGTAGCCATGGCCATGATCTGAAGCCATGACTCTGTAGCCATGGCCATGATCTGAAGCCATGACTCTGAAGCCATGGCCATGATCTGAAGCCATGACTCTGAAGCCATGGCCATGAACTGAAGCCATGACTCTGTAGCCATGCCCCTGACCTGAAGCCATGACTCTGTAGCCATGGCCCTGACCTGAAGCCATGACTCTGTAGCCATGGCCCTGACCTGAAGACATGACTCTGTAGCCATGGCTCTGACCTGAAGCCAGGACTCTGTAGCCATGGCCCTGACCTGAAGCCATGGCCATGATCTGAAGCCATGACTCTGTAGCCATGGCCATGATCTGAAGCCATGACTCTGTAGCCATGGCCATGACCTGAAGCCATGACTCTGTAGCCATGGCCATGACCTGAAGCCATGACTCTGTAGCCATGGCCCTGACCTGAAGCCATGACTCTGTAGCCATGGCCCTGACCTGAAGCCATGACTCTGTAGCCATGGCCCTGACCTGAAGCCATGACTCTGTAGCCATGGCCCTGACCTGAAGCCATGACTCTGTAGCCATGGCCCTGACCTGAAGCCATGACTCTGTAGCCATGGCCCTGACCTGAAGCCATGACTCTGTAGCCATGGCCCTGACCTGAAGCCATGACTCTGTAGCCATGGCCCTGACCTGAAGCCATGACTCTGTAGCCATGGCCCTGACCTGAAGCCATGACTCTGTAGCCATGGCCCTGACCTGAAGCCATGACTCTGTAGCCATGGCCCTGACCTGAAGCCATGACTCTGTAGCCATGGCCCTGACCTGAAGCCATGACTCTGTAGCCATGGCCCTGACCTGAAGCCATGACTCTGTAGCCATGGCCCTGACCTGAAGCCATGACTCTGTAGCCATGGCCCTGACCTGAAGCCATGACTCTGTAGCCATGGCCCTGACCTGAAGCCATGACTCTGTAGCCATGGCCCTGACCTGAAGCCATAACTCTGTAGCCATGACTCTGTAGCCATGGCCCTGACTTGAAGCCATGACTGTAGCCATGGCCCTGATCTGAAGCCATGACTCTGTAGCCATGGCCCTGATCTGAAGCCATAACTCTGTAGCCATGACTCTGTAGCCATGGCCCTGTAGCCATGGCCCTGATCTGAAGCCATGACTCTGTAGCCATGGCCCTGATCTGAAGCCATGACTCTGTAGCCATGGCCCTGATCTGAAGCCATGACTCTGTAGCCATGGCCCTGATCTGAAGCCATGACTCTGTAGCCATGGCCCTGATCTGAAGCCATGACTCTGTAGCCATGGCCCTGATCTGAAGCCATGACTCTGTAGCCATGGCCCTGATCTGAAGCCATGACTCTGTAGCCATGGCCCTGATCTGAAGCCATGACTCTGTAGCCATGGCCCTGATCTGAAGCCATGACTCTGTAGCCATGGCCCTGATCTGAAGCCATGACTCTGTAGCCATGGCCCTGATCTGAAGCCATGACTCTGTAGCCATGGCCCTGATCTGAAGCCATGACTCTGTAGCCATGGCCCTGATCTGAAGCCATGACTCTGTAGCCATGGCCCTGATCTGAAGCCATGACTCTGTAGCCATGGCCCTGATCTGAAGCCATGACTCTGTAGCCATGGCCCTGATCTGAAGCCATGACTCTGTAGCCATGGCCCTGATCTGAAGCCATGACTCTGTAGCCATGGCCCTGATCTGAAGCCATGACTCTGTAGCCATGGCCCTGATCTGAAGCCATGACTCTGTAGCCATGGCCCTGATCTGAAGCCATGACTCTGTAGCCATGGCCCTGATCTGAAGCCATGACTCTGTAGCCATGGCCCTGATCTGAAGCCATGACTCTGTAGCCATGGCCCTGATCTGAAGCCATGACTCTGTAGCCATGGCCCTGATCTGAAGCCATGACTCTGTAGCCATGGCCCTGATCTGAAGCCATGACTCTGTAGCCATGGCCCTGATCTGAAGCCATGACTCTGTAGCCATGGCCCTGATCTGAAGCCATGACTCTGTAGCCATGGCCCTGATCTGAAGCCATGACTCTGTAGCCATGGCCCTGATCTGAAGCCATGACTCTGTAGCCATGGCCCTGATCTGAAGCCATGACTCTGTAGCCATGGCCCTGATCTGAAGCCATGACTCTGTAGCCATGTCCCTGATCTGAAGCCATGACTCTGTAGCCATGGCCCTGATCTGTAGCCATGACCCTGATCTGAATCCACGACTCTGTAGCTAGAGATGTCAAACCGTTCGCCGGCGAACACCTCACCCTGTACTACTTCCGGGTCGCCATGACCCGGAGTAGTGCGGCTGCGCTGGCCCGGCAGTGCGCGTCCTAGATCGTGCTGTTGCCGGGCACTTTCTGCGCATGTGCGTGACGTCACACTCATGGGCAGAGAGTGCCCGGCAACAGGCGCGCATTCAAGGACGCGCACCGCCGGGCCAGCGCAGCCGCACTACTCCGGGTCATAGCGACCCGGAAGTAGTACAGGCACATAGAGATTTGCCCGCAAACAGTTCGGGCCATCTCTATCTGTAGCCATGGCCCTAATCTGAAGCCATGACTCTGTAGCCATGGCCCTAATCTGAAGCCATGACTCTGTAGCCATGGCCCTAATCTGAAGCCATGACTCTGTAGCCATGGCCCTAATCTGAAGCCATGACTCTGTGGCCATGGCCCTAATCTGAAGCCATGACTTTGTGGCCATGGCCCTAATCTGAAGCCATGACGCTGTAGCCATGGCCCTAATCTGAAGCCATGACTCTGTAGCCATAACCCTGATATAGCGTCCCTACCAGGCTCACAAGGGTTCACAAAAGGAGTCTATGATGTGAAAGTGTCGGCTGGCTCCACAGGGCTATTCAAATCAGCAAAATTTCTCGCCATTGTCCATTGTTATGAAAATAACTTACCTAGATGTGAATCCAGAAGGTGAGGCTGCTCCTGATAATTATCCATAATAACTACAATGAAAGAAGAGAGGATGGTGAGACTGAGACAAGGAACATACAGGCTTCTCATTTCCTACTCCTGCCTAATCCCCAAGCGCAGAGTTCAATCACCCCCCAAACAGATTCTCATCTATTACCCAACTCACCACAACTACACACACACACACACACACACACACACACACACACACACACACACACACACACACACACACACACACACACACACACACACACACACACACACACACACACACACACACACACACACACACACACACACACACACACACACACACACACACACACACACACACACACACACACACACACACACACCTATTGCCACAGTAATACCCTGCCACCTCTACCCCATGAATAGATTCTCACCTATTACCCCAGTCACCACAGCTAATGACCCCCTCCTCCAGCACAGATTGTCATCTATTGCCCCAGTAACCGTCCCTCTCACGAGAACAGTCTAAACTGACTCATCTATTACCCCACTCGCCACAGCTAATTAACCCCCTAATCCTTCCCCCCCCAGCACAGATTCTCATCTATCATCTATCACTCCAGCAATACCCCACCTCCCCAACTGTAGCCCCAGTTATACCCCCAAAACAGATTCTCATCTATTACCTCTGTCAAACCCCCCCCCCCCCCCCCCCAACTGTAGCAGCTGCAATTCACATCGGACTTCGGTAGAGCTGGATCAGCATTAAGTCCCACAGTGTTACACATATGAATAGTGATTACCAGCATGGTTTGCTCACCTATAAACCTCTGTGTGCACACCTCTCTGCTCACTGGCTCCATACAGGACGTCCGCAGGTTGACTATCAGGTCTCGTGTCTCTTTGCTCTCCACAAAAGATTCCAAGATGTTGCCGCTCGATACTATCTCCGGGCTGCCATCTTCCTCCCGCTCAGCACCGTCTGCCGCCATGGTGATGATTACGCACTAAAGATGCTTGCGGATTCCACCTAAACACACAGAACAAAGGCTTTCCTGAGCTGCCATTATGTTGCTAGTTATAGCTGAATGATCTCTGTATGACCACCAGTGCTTTGGAGACAGAGTTGGAGTCAAGGCAATTTTGGGCACCTGGAATCAGAGTTTTCATAAACTGAGGAGTTGGAGTCGGATGATTTTTGTACCAAATCCACAGCCCTGGTAAGTATTAGTGGGTAATTGGTGTCAGGACACTATGGCTATCATTCATAAAGCATTTCCGCATGCGGAAATGCTTTTAACAGCTGACTTTACCGAACACTTAGCAAATTCGGCATTCATAAAGGCTCTTTCCGCACGTAAAGCTGACATTACCGAGCAGAGAGATAAATCACTGCCTTGTGCGGTGATTTTCGTAACAAATGTAACAAAATGTTAATTCATAAAGAATTACGCAACCGGTATGAGGTCGGGAAGTACCGCTCCCTTGGCTGTGGTGATAATGTTAAGTTAATGTAGACACAGACCTCCCAGGCAGCTGCAGTAGAGCGGAACACGGAGAAATGTATCAACTCCGCAGCTTCCTGTGTTTCCGCAAGCCTACCGCCAGCCTAGTTCGGGGAATCTCCGCTCTGCTATCGCAACTGGATACATTTTTATGAATGAGCAGCCAGAAGTCTAAAACACTGACAGCGGTGTTTTCCCGCACAAATTATCTTTACCGACCACACGTTTATAAATGATAGCCCTTCTGGGAAAAAGACACAGGAAACAAAGACACAGGAGCCCAAGTGTAGTATGTTGAGTTGAAGTTATTAATGTAGAAGATAAGGATCTACTCACAAGTGTGGGTTGCAGGGGGGCAACCGACCACAGGAAGCAGGTGGAGACAATTAACCCGACTCCACTCGGGGAGGTCACTAAGGACCTGGATGTGGTCGCTCTCCTTGGAAAAAATAAGTCCACCGTGGTGTAAACCACGTGTGTTCTGCTTCCACCCCTCACACGGGTGCCGTATGGGGGTTAAGTATGCACTAAATGGTTTAAAGATGCGCCCTGGTGGTATATAAAAACTTTTAAACGCAATTTAAAACCGATAAAGGTTTGAGGTTGCTTACCTCAATGACGACAAATCTTTGTAAGGACAAAAGACTTTATTTGTAGCACAGGCAATGCGTTTTGCGGGTCTGAGCCCACTTCCTCCTGCCAATAGCAGTGCCAAGCCAATTGAAATAGAAAGCAACAGGAAGTATGCGGCCGCTGTCACACTGCATGCGTTTCCACCTGATTATTGAGCCACGTGCAACCAGGGCTGTGGAGTCGGTACAAAAATCTTCCAACTCCTCAGTTTTTGAAACCACGACTCCGACTCCAACTCCGACTCCGGGTACCCAAAATTGCTCAGACTCCGACTCCTCGACTCCGACTCCTTAGTCTAATACTTAACAGGGCTGTGGATTTTGTACAAAACTCATGCGACTCCAACTCCCGACTCCTCAGTTTCTGAAAACACGACTCCGACTTCAACTCCGGGTGCCCAAAAGTGCCCAGACTCCGACTCCAACTCCGACTCCACAGCCCTGCGTGCAACCTCCAACCCAAAGGACACCAGCGCAGTAACGTAAAGTGCAGCCAATGCCATCTTCTGCATGTGGCATTTCTGCCATAATGCCATTCAACCCCACGGACGCGGCGCGGTAACGTAAAGTTCAACTGATGCCATTCAACCCCATTCAATGCAACTTTTACTGTTGGTACAATTGTAAAGTGCAAGTGCACAGGAAAATGATTGCGCCCTACCTATGCGCTGTATTGCGTGAGAGGCCTCTTATTGTCCCCAGTATGGCTAGTATAGTGCCCCAGTATGGCTAGTATAGTGCCCCAGTATGGCTAGTATAGTGCCCAGTATGGCTAGTATAGTGCCCCAGTATGGCTAGTATAGTGCCCAGTATAGCGCCCCAGTATAGCTAGTATAGTGGCCACTGGCCAGTATAGTGCCCAGTATGGCTAAGTAGTGCCCCAGTATAGCTAGTATAGTGCCCCAGTATAGCTAGTATAGTGCCCCAGTATGGCCAGTATAGTGCCCCAGTATGGCCAGTATAGTGCCCCAGTATGGCCAGTATAGTGCCCCAGTATAGTGCCCCAGTATGGCCAGTATAGTGCCCAGTAACGCTAGCATAGTGCCCAGTATGCCCCCCCCCCCCCCCCCCCGCGTGCTGTTACCTTGGCCGGCGACCGCTTCCTGTATATTCCCTTCTCCTGCCCATAACTGATTCACAGCAGCGCGCCCCGCTGCTGCTGTGATGAGGCAGAAGTAGGAGAGAGTGTGGCTTCCTGTAGCGGCGATATGTATCGCCGTTACTATGGGAACCTCTCTCTCTCTCTCTCTCTCTCTCTCTCTCTCTCCTGCTTCTGCCTCATCACAGCAGCTGCGGGGCGCGCTGCTGTGAATCAGTTATGGGCAGGAGAAGGGAATATACAGGAAGCGGTCGCCGGCCAAGGTAACAGCAGTGGAGGCCGCGAGGGGGCGGGGGTTTCAAGAGGACAGCCCCGCGGCCTAACTGCAAACATCCCACGGACCAGCAGTGGGCCGCGGACTGGTGGTTGGGGACCCCTGATGTAGAGCACACAGCAGGGGTATGTAGAGCCCGCAGCAGGGGTATGTAGAGCCCGCAGCAGGGGTATGTAGAGCACGCAGCAGGGGTATGTAGAGCACGCAGCAGGGGTATGTAGAGCACGCAGCAGGGGTATGTAGAGCACGCAGCAGGGGTATGTAGAGCACGCAGCAGGGGTATGTAGAGCACGCAGCAGGGGTATGTAGAGCAGTACACGGAGCACACAGGAGGGGTATGTAGAGTAGCGCAGGAAGGATATGTAGAGCAGTACAGGCAGTCCCCGACTTACGAACGCCCAACTTACGAACGAACCACCGATACGAACGGCATGGATTCTGTGTTTCCATGGGAACAAGTAAAAAAAAATTTCAAACTGGACTTGTAGTTTTTGAGAGAATCGATTTAAAAAAAAATTCAAAGAAAAAATGACTTTTAAACTTGTATAAGCAGGTACAGAGTGCAGAGGTGACACAGAAGGGGACACTGAAGGCACAGAGGAGGTACAGGGGTCAGAGGTGACACAGAGGGGGACACTGGAGGCACAGAGGAGGTACAGGGGTCAGAGGTGACACAGAGGGGGACACTGGAGGCACAGAGGAGGTACAAGGGACAGAGATGACACAATGTTCTGATTTAAGAACAGATTCAGGTTAAGAACGAACCTACAGTCCCTATCGTTTGTTAACCGAGGACTACCTGTACAAGAGGGGTAAGTCCAGCAGCGCATGAGGGGTATGTACAGTACACAGGAGGTATATGTAGAGCAGTGCAAGAGGACTATGTACAGCAGCACACAGGAGTATATAGAGCAGCGCAGGAGGGGTATATAAAGCAGCACACAGGAGGAGTATGCAGAGCAGTACAAGAGATGAGGTAATGATGAGGCGAAATCTTGTGCACCTCACCTGTCAGATGTCCGGTATTTCCCGCCGGCTTCCGCAGTCAGTCACGTGTCGTGATGCTCCAGCTCCTCCGTCACCACAACAACCAGAGTGACTACAGCAGCCGACAGCAACCAAAACTATCCTCAACTCAGCTCAACCCACAGCGTTCTCTCTGGTGGCCTCTTTTACTGCACGTAATCTCATTCCAAACACATTGCTCCATCTGTTGGCCGCCTTCTGTACTGCATGTATATCTGATTCTAGACATACTGTTTCATCTGGTGGCCGCCTTCTGAACTACATGTATATCTGATTCTAGACTTACTACTCCATCTGGTGGCCGCCTTCTGTACTGCATGTATATCTGATTCCAGACATACTGCTCCATCTGGTGGCCGCCTTCTGAACTACATGTATATCTGATTCTAGACTTACTACTCCATCTGGTGGCCGCCTTCTGTACTGCATGTATATCTGATTCCAGACATACTGCTCCATCTGGTGGCCGCCTTCTGAACTGCATGTACATCTGATTCCAGACATACTGCTCCATCTGGTGGCCGCCTTCTGAACTGCATGTACATCTGATTCCAGACATACTGCTCCATCTGGTGGCCGCCTTCTGTACTGCATGTATATCTGATTCCAGACATACTGCTCCATCTGGTGGCCGCCTTCTGAACTGCATGTACATCTGATTCCAGACATACTGCTCCATCTGGTGGCCGCCTTCTGAACTGTATGTACATCTGATTCCAGACATACTGCTCCATCTGGTGGCCGCTTTCTGTACTGCATGTATATCCGATTCCAGACATACTGCTCCATCTGGTGGCCGCCTTCTGAACTGCATGTACATCTGATTCCAGACATACTGCTCCATCTGGTGGCCGCCTTCTGTACTGCATGTATATCCGATTCCAGACATCTTGCTCCATCTGGTGGCCGCCTTCAGTACTGCATGTATATCTGATTCCAGACATACTGCTCCATCTGGTGGCCGCCTTCTGAACTGCATGTACATCTGATTCCAGACATACTGCTCCATCTGGTGGCCGCTTTCTGTACTGCATGTATATCCGATTCCATACATACTGCTCCATCTGGTGGCCGCCTTCTGAACTGCATGTACATCTGATTCCAGACATACTGCTCCATCTGGTGGCCGCTTTCTGTACTGCATGTATATCCGATTCCATACATACTGCTCCATCTGGTGGCCGCCTTCTGAACTGTATGTATATCTGATTCCAGACATACTGCTCCATCTGGTGGCCGCCTTCTGAACTGTATGTATATCTGATTCCAGACATACTGCTCCATCTGGTGGCCGCCTTCTGTACTGCATGTATATCTGATTCCATACATACTGCTCCATCTGGTGGCCGCCTTCTGAACTGCATGTACATCTGATTCCAGACATACTGCTCCATCTGGTGGCTGCCTTCTGAACTGTATTTACATCTGATTCCAGACATACTGCTCCATCTGGTGGCCGCCTTCTGAACTGTATGCATATCTGATTCCAGACATACTGCTCCATCTGGTGGCCGCCTTCTGAACTGCATGTATATCCGATTCCAGACATACTGCTCCATCTGGTGGCCGCCTTCTGAACTGCATGTATATTTGATTTCCAACATACTGCTCCATCTGGTGGCCGCCTTCTGAACTGCACTTCTGAACTGCATGTATATCTGACTCCAGACATACTGCTCCATCTGGTGGCCGCTTCTTGTACTGCACCTGTGATTTTCAGACATACTGCTTCGTCTGGTGGCCGCCTTCTGAACTGCATGTATGTGATTTTCACTCCATCTGGTGGCCGCTTCTTATACTGCATTTATGTGATTCCAGACATACTATTCCATCTGGTGGCTACTTTCTGTACTGCATTTACAGTATATGTGATTTTTCAGACACTACTCTATCTGGTAGCCACTTCCTGTGCTACATTTATATCTGGTTCCAGACACACGTCGCCATCTGGTGGCCGCTGCCTGTACTGCATGTATATCTGATTCCAGACATACTACTCCATCTGATGGCCACTTCCTGTACTGTATTCACTGGCGTACCTACCGGGGATGCGACCCCATCAGCCGCAGGGGGACCCGGGGCTGCTCTGGGGCCCGCCAGCGGTGTGCGGGGGGAGCGCTGCTGCCCACCCGATTCTGAGACCCCAGTCAGGTATTCAACTGGCCGCAGCGTCTAACAGACGCTGCGCCAGTTCATTCCCTGAATCCCTGCAGCCCACAGTCTCCCGGGAGGCAGAGCAGGGCTACGGCAAGATGGCTGCCGAAGCCCTGCACTGGAGACTATTTGTGTCTCCAGTACAGGGCTTCGGGAGCCATCTTGCCGTAGCCCTGCACTCTGCCTGTCAGCGCGGGAGATGTGCTGCAGGAGGCTCGTCGGGGGATCTGCGCACCAGAGGCCGGGAGAGGAGACTTCTGACAGGTAAGTGAATTGTTTTGTTTTTTAACAGGTGCATTTTTTTTTCTGGTGAACGCTTCCCACATTACAATTTTTTGATGATTGTTGCCCAGGGGCGTCTTACCCACCAGGCAAGTATAGGCGGTTGCCTGGGGCGCCATGAGGTGGTGAGGTGCCATGAGGTGGTGAGGAGCATTCCCCCGCCGCTGCTACCGTAACCATGTTTGTTTGTTTTTTTTATATTATATTACCTCCCGACTAGAGATGGGCCGAACCTCCGATTTTAGGTTCGCGAACTTTCGCGTAACGTTCGGTTCGCGTTAAAGTTCGTGAACCGCAATAGACTTCAATGGGGATGCGAACTTTGAAAAAAAAAATAATTATGCTGGCCACAAAACTGATGGAAAAGATGTTTCAAGGGGTCTAACACCTGGAGGGGGGCATGGCGGAGTGGGATACATGCCAAAAGTCCCGGGGAAAAATCTGGATTTGACGCAAAGCAGCGTTTTAAGGGAAGAAATCACATTGAATGCTAAATGACAGGCCTAAAGTGCTTTAAAACATCTTGCATGTGTATACATCAATCAGGTAGTGTAATTAAGGTACTGCTTCACACTGACACACCAAACTCACCGTGTAACGCACCGCAAACAGCTGTTTGTGTAGTGACGGCAGTGGCGGGTTCACTGAACAGGAGTACAGTGGCGGGTTCACAGAACAGGTATACAGTGGCAGGTTCACTGAACAGGTATACAGTGGCGGGTTCACTGAACACAACAGGTATGCAGTGGCAGGTTCACTGAACAGGTATGCAGTGGCGGGTTCACTGAACAGTACAGGTATACAGTGGCGGGTTCACTGAACACAACAGGTATGCAGTGGCGGGTTCACTGAACAGGTATACAGTGGCGGGTTCACTGAACAGAACAGGTATACAGTGGCGGGTTCACAGAACAGGTATGCAGTGGCAGGTTCACTGAACACAACAGGTATGCAGTGGTGGGTTCACTGAACAGGTATACAGTGGCGGGTTCACTGAACACAACAGGTATGCAGTGGCGGGTTCACTGAACACAACAGGTATGCAGTGGTGGGTTCACTGAACAGGTATGCAGTGGTGGGTTCACTGAACACAACAGGTATGCAGTGGCGGGTTCACTGAACAGTACAGGTATACAGTGGCAGGTTCACTGAACAGAACAGGTATGCAGTGGCGGGTTCACTGAACAGTACAGGTATACAGTGGCAGGTTCACTGAACACAACAGGTATGCAGTGGCGGGTTCACTGAACACAACAGGTATGCAGTGGCGGGTTCACTGAACACAACAGGTATGCAGTGGCGGGTTCACTGAACACAACAGGTATGCAGTGGCGGGTTCACTGAACAGTACAGGTATACAGTGGCGGGTTCACTGAACACAACAGGTATGCAGTGGCGGGTTCACTGAACAGGTATACAGTGGCGGGTTCACTGAACAGAACAGGTATACAGTGGCGGGTTCACAGAACAGGTATGCAGTGGCAGGTTCACTGAACACAACAGGTATGCAGTGGCGGGTTCACTAAACAGGTATACAGTGGCGGGTCCACTGAACAGAACAGGTATGCAGTGGCGGGTTCACTGAACACAACAGGTATGCAGTGGTGGGTTCACTGAACAGGTATGCAGTGGTGGGTTCACAGAACAGGTATGCAGTGGTGGGTTCACAGAACAGGTATGCAGTGGTGGGTTCACAGCACAGGTATGCAGTGGTGGGTTCACTGAACAGGTATGCAGTGGTGGGTTCACAGCACAGGTATGCAGTGGCAGGTTCACTGAACAGGTATGCAGTGATGGGTTCACAGCACAGGTATGCAGTGGCAGGTTCACTGAACAGGTATGCAGTGATGGGTTCACAGCACAGGTATGCAGTGGTGGGTTCACAGAACAGGTATGCAGTGGTGGGTTCACAGCACAGGTATGCAGTGGCAGGTTCACTGAACAGGTATGCAGTGATGGGTTCACAGAACAGGTATGCAGTGGCAGGTTCACTGAACAGGTATGCAGTGGTGGGTTCACAGTACAGGTATGCAGTGGTGGGTTCACAGAACAGGTATGCAGCCAGCCAGGAACAAGTTAAGCCTAACTAATCTTTCCCTGAGAGACAGTCTGCAGCAGCTCGCCCTACTCTCACTAACGCAGGCAGCACACGAGTGACCGTAATGGCCGCCGCTGCCTGCCTTATATAAGGGGGGGTGGGGCTCCAGGGGCTAGTGTAGCCTAATTGGCTACACTGGGCCTGCTGACTGTGATGTAGAGGGTCAAAGTTGACCCTCAAGGTGCATTATGGGGCGAACCGAACTTCCGCAAAGGTTCGCCAGCGGGACGCGAACGCGAACCACCGAAGTTCGCGTGGAACCGTTCGCCGGCGAACCGTTCGGCCCATCTCTACTCCCGACTCAGTCCCCGGTGCTCGGCACGCTACCATGTGCTCAGCAGTGCCTCCACCTCCACTTCTCACCAGCCAATAGAGCAATCAATACTGCTCTTCTCTGCCAGGCTCCTTCTTTAAAGCCGTGCCCCTTCTTCTCAGTAGCCACACAGGTAAAGTGTTTACCTCGTGTGGCCCAGCCTTTAACTCCGCCCCACGTCAGTCAAACCAGGAGCCAGCGGCCAGCCAGCTTATGCCCCCGACAGTCTGACTCCCCACCTGTGTCACTGGCTGCACACAGACAGCCAGGGGACAGATGCAGTCACAGAGAGAAGAATGTGATGTGTCCGTGTTGGAGCCCCGCCCCCGCACAAGACAGCAACACAGCCCGGGAGAAGGGAAGTTTCTGCTCCAGAGTAGTGATGGGAATTCCGGCTCTTTTCAGAGAATCGACTCTTCTGAATCGGCTCCCATTAAAGAGCCGGCTCTTACGGCTCTGAATCGGCTCTTCATTAAATATCACTGGACACCACTCAGAATCGGAGTAAAAGCCCCGCCCCCATCTCCATGACAATTCCAGACTGCTTCTCTGACTGGGGCAATCCCTCCTGCTACTGCTCTGCTCTGCCCCATACACTCCTACAAGCTGCAAGAGGAGGACTACATCTCCCAACATGCCTCAGCGCCCTTTATTGCAGAGCAAAGCAGAGCTCTGTGGGGCGGCTGAGGCATCGGCTCTTTTAAAATTGAGAACCGGCTCTTGTCGTTCGCAGCAAAGAGCCGGCTCGTTCGCGAACGACCCATCACTACTCCAGAGATGATAAGCTGCATGCACAGGCAGAAGAAAGGTATGCAGGCAGGCTGCTAAGAACACTTCCTGTCCTGTGTGCAGACTCCCAGTACTGTTATAACTGCTAGAATGTGCCCTGCTCTTTTGATACTAGAGTTTTCTCTGAAAGCTGGTTAGGCTGTAGGCTGGTAAAGCTGTAAACCTGTGCTTTAGTGCTGTGCTGTCTCTCCCTCTCCCCTCTCTGTTCCTCTGCCCCCTCTTCCATCTTATGCTGTCTCTACCCCTCTCTGTTCCTCTGCCCACTCTTCCATCTTATGCTGTCTATCCCTCCCCCTCTCTGTTCCTCTACCCCCCTCTTACATCTTATGCTGTCTCTACCCCTCTCTGTTCCTCTGCACTCTCTTCCATCTTATGCTGTCTCTCCCTCTCCCCTCTCTGTTCTTCTGCCCCCTCTTCCATCTTATGCTGTCTCTACCCCTCTCTGTTCCTCTGCACTCTCTTCCATCTTATGCTGTCTCTCCCTCTCCCCTCTGTTTCTCTGCACCCTCTTCCATCTTATGCTGTCTATCCCTCCCCCTCTCTGTTCCTCTACCCCCCTCTTACATCTTATGCTGCCTCTCCCTCTCTACTCTTTCCCTCTGCTCGGATTATGTGTATTTTCTGGTGAAACGCTTCCACATTACGATTATTTTCTGACAACGCTGCCCCATTATGATTATTTTCTGGTGAAACGTTGCTGCCCTATGATTAATTTCTGGTGAAATGCTGCTGCAATAAGTGTATTTTCTGGTGAAACACTGCCACATTACGATTATTTTCTGGTGAATTACGATTCTGAATTACGATAATTAATATTATTTTCTGATGAAACACTGCCGCATTATGATAATTTTCTGGTGAAACGATGCTGCATTATGATTATTTTCCTGGGGGGGAGGGGCTTGGGGGGGGCGCCACAGGTTTTCTCGCCTGGAGTGACAATATGACTAGAGGCACCCCTGTTGTTGCCCACATTACGATATTCTGGTGACTGCTGCCCACATTACGATATTCTGGTGAACGCTGCCCACATTACGATTTTCTGGTGATTGTTGCCCACATTACGATAATCTGGTAACTGCTGCCCACATTATGATTTTTGGGTGATTGTTGCCCACATTACGATATTCTGGTGAACGCTTCCCACATTACGATATTCTGGTGAACGCTGCCCACATTACGATTTTCTGGTGATTGTTGCCCACATTACGATTTTCTGGTGACTGCTGCTCACATTACCATTTTCTGGTGACTGCTGCCCACATTACCATTTTCTGGTGAACGCTGCCCACATTACCATTTTCTGGTGAACGCTGCCCACGTTACCATTTTCTGGTGAACGCTGCCCACATTACGATATTCTGGTGAACGCTTCCCACATTGCGATATTCTGGTGAACGCTGCCCACATTACGATTTTTTGGTGACTGCTGCCCACATTACGATTTTCTGGTGAACACTGCCCACATTACGATATTCTGGTGAACGCTTCCCACATTGCGATATTCTGGTGAACGCTGCCCACATTACGTTTTTTTGGTGACTGCTGCCCACATTACGATTTTCTGGTGACTGCTGCCCACATTACGATATTCAGGTGAACGCTGCCCATATTACGATATTCTGATGAACGCTGCCCATATTACGCTATTCTGCTGAACGCTGCCCACATTACGATATTCTGGTAAACGCTGCCCATATAACGATTTTCTGGGGAACGCTGCCCACTGTACGATTGTCTGGTGAACGCTGCCCACGTTATGATTTTCTGGTGACTGCTGCCCACATTACAATTTTCTGGTGAATGCTGCCACATTACTATTTTCTGGTGAACGTTGCCCACATTACGATTTTCTGGTGAATGCTGCCCACTTTACGATTAATTTACAGTGAAATTACAATTATTTGGCACCTATGGGGGGGCCCCATCCAAATATTCACAGGGGGCCCAGTGATTTCTAGTTACGCCCCTGACTGTATTGATATGCGATTCCAGACACACTGCGCCATCTGGTGGCTGCTTCCTGTACTGCATTTATATGTGATTCCAGACACTGCTCCATCTGGTGGCCACTTCATGTACTGCATTTATATGCAATTCCTGTATTGCATTTATTTGTGATTCCAGACACAACTCCCTCTGGTGGCCGCTTCCTGAACTGCATTACTATCAGATTCCAGACACTACATCTGTACTGCATTTATATGCGATTTCAGGCATCCTGCGCTATCTAGTGGCCATTTCCTGTATTGCATATATATGTAATTCCAGGCACACTTCATCATCTGGTGGCCATTCCAAGTACTGCATTTACATCTGACTTCCAACTACTCAATGTGGTGACTGCTTCTTATCCTGCATTTAAATGTGATTCCAGACACCCTGCACCATTTTTTATTTGGGAGGGGGGAGAGAGAGGTGTGTGTGTGTGTGGTGTGGTGTGGTGTGTGTGTTCGTGTTCCGTGAAAAATGTTGTAAATCCGAAACCGTCCGTGCAGGTTTTCAAAACGGATCCCCCTGAACGCAGACTGATCCATATTTTTTTTTTATTATTTTTTTTTTTTTTAATAGGCGGCTGCTATTTTTAACATTGGTATCCGTGGCTCCGGTTTTGAGCGCGGTCAAAATAGGAATTAACTGTAAAGTTGCATTAATACAGGTGCTATTAATCATCACACCACGAGTTTCATTACACAGGGATTATCCATTAGCGCACTATTGATTGGTTTATGGATAAGAACTGTGGGAACAAGAGGGGAAAAATTAGATTTTTCCAAAAGACCCTGTAGTTTGAGAAAATAAATTCTGCATACCTCAAAGAAATTTTTTTTTTTAAAGGACATCTGAGGTGACATAATGAGATAGACATGTGTGAACATGTACAGTACCAAGCATATAACTAAATAGGCTGTGTTCCTTTTTTACTTTCTCTGCCGAGTTAAAAATCAGGTATGCAAATGACAATTTCTGTCTGGGCCCGGACCTGGTCAGACTATAGCGTAATCCTCACTAATAAGGAAATACAGCCATAAACCACTTTCCTGGCAGAAAATGGCTTCTGAGCACAGAAAAGAAAAAAAGGGGGGGGGGGCAATAGTTCATGGATTTTCGCTCTGGAATACTTCAAAGAATGTGTCTTTGAGAAGAGGCCATGAAACTTAAAAATTACATTTAAATATAAAATAAAACAAAAAAAAAGTAATTTAGGAGGAGGATAGATACAATTATTTCTCTATTTTTTTTTCACCTCGGATGTAGGGTTGCCAGGTCGGCTGATGGAGAAAACCGGACAGGGGGTGGAGTTAGGGGTGGAGTTAGGGGCGGAGTCAGAAGCGCACTTTTATGTAGAGTGGGGCTAAGCAATGGGCTTTTTTTAAAAAAAATGTATAGTATTTATATCGCACTGACATCTTCTGCAGCACATTACAGAGTACATAGCCATGTCACTAACTGTCCTCACCAGTAGTACTGGTCCAGTGCACATAAGAGACAGTTTTTCACCAGTAACTGCACATAAGAGACAGCTTTTCACCAGTAAATGCACATTATAAGAGACACCTTTTCGCCAGTAAATGCACATAATAAGAGACAGCTTTTCCCCAGTAAATGCACAAGAGACAGCTTTTCACCAGTAAATGCACATAATAAGACACAGCTTTTCACCAGTAAATGCACATAATAAGAGACAGCTTTTCACCAGTAAATGCACATAATGACAAACAGCCAGTGTTCCCAGTATATGTAGCCAGGGATATATGTGCCCAGTATATGTAGCCAGGGGGTATATATGTCCCAGTATATGTAGGCAGGGGTGTAAATGTCCCAGTATACGTAGGCAGGGGTATATATGTCCCAGTATATGTAGCCAGGGGGTATATGTGCCCAGAATAGGTAGCCAGGGGGTATATGTGCCCAGAATAGGTAGCCAGGAGCTATATGTGCCCAGAATAGGTAGCCAGGGGCTATATGTGCCCAGAATAGGTAGCCAGGGGGTATATGTGCCCAGAATAGGTAGCCAGGAGCTATATGTGCCCAGAATAGGTAGCCAGGGGCTATATGTGCCCAGAATAGGTAGCCAGGGGGTATATGTGCCCAGAATAGGTAGCCAGGAGCTATATGTGCCCAGAATAGGTAGCCAGGGGCTATATGTGCCCAGAATAGGTAGCCAGGGGCTATATGTGCCCGGAATAGGTAGCCAGGGGCTATATGTGCCCGGAATAGGTAGCCAGGGGGTATATGTGCCCAGAATAGGTAGCCAGGGGCTATATGTGCCCAGAATAGGTAGCCAGGGGGTATATGTGCCCGGAATAGGTAGCCAGGGGCTATATGTGCCCAGAATAGGTTAGGTAGCCAGGTGCCCCCCCCCCCCCCCCGCAGGAGGAGAACAGCGCAGCAGAGAGAGAGCTGGGAGCAGCGGTGGAGAAGGGGGGCAATCTCCCCCCCCTTCCCTCACCTTAGGGTGCTCTCTCTCCCCCGCTGTCTCCTCCAGGATGATGTGCAGGCTGGCGAGTGGCTGCGGGCGGAACTTACCTCTGTGTCGCAGGCGCCGGAAGTTCGGGTCCCGCAGCCGCTGAGATTCGACTCAAAAAAGATCCGGATCAAAGATTCGAATCATTCATGAGCCGGACAACACTATTCAGACTGATTAGTGTTGTCCGGCTCATGAATGATTCGGATCTTTGATCCGGATCTTTTTTGAGTCGAATCTCAGCGGCTGCGGGACCCGAACTTCCGGCGCTGGAGCGACACAGAGGTAAGTTCCGCCTGCAGCCACTCGCCAGCCTGCACATCATCCTGGAGGAGACAGCGGGGGAGAGAGAGCACCCTAAGGTGAGGGAAGGGGGGGGGAGATTGCCCCCCTTCTCCACCGCTGCTCCCAGCTCTCTCTCTGCTGCGCTGTTCTCCTCCTGCGCTGCGGGGGGGGCTCTAAACCGGACAACTTAATTGTCCGGTTTAGCATGCCTTTTTGCACCGGACACAGCGCACAAAAACCGGACTGTCCGGTGTAAAACCGGACACCTGCCAACCCTACTCGGATGTCTTATAAAAGTCAGCACAATAACATTCTGCAGCTACCCATTCTGGTAAAAGCGGCAGATTTCTGGCAGCACTACAGGACAGTTACCTGACTTAAATGGTAACGGAACCAACTAGGGGGAATGAGTTACTGGATTTGATCATTTCAAATAGTCCAGATAATGTATCAAATGTGCAGGTTCAAGAACATTTGGGAAATAGTGATCACAACATAACGTTTGATCTGGTGACTGATAGGCCATGGGGCAGCGGGACCACTAAAACTATGAATGTTAGAAAAGCAAAGTTCAATCAACTCAGGCAGGCACTAAGTTTGGTGAACTGGGATAATGTGCTACAAGGCAAGGACACTGAAAGGAAATGGCAAGCTTTTAAAATTATTCTCAATCAATATTGTAGCAAATACACTCACCTAAAGGATTATTAGGAACACCATACTAATACGGTGTTTGACCCCCTTTCGCCTTCAGAACTGCCTTAATTCTGTTTCAATATTTTTATTGAGTTTTCAAAAATAGATACATACAACAATGGTCATGGACCAATATAGTACGAAGACATTGCTCAAGTATAGTAGAGTCTTTCAATTAAAAATAAAAGCCTCGTTAGGTTAGCCCTAGGCAACTCATCCAACAATAACGTAATATGTTACAGCAAGGCACAGCTTAACCAACTTGTTCTGTCTTCTTATACTGTTTGGAGGGCAGATGCCCTAAAAATTAAGACAGAGGTAGAAAATAGAAAAAATGGGTGAAAATAAAAGTGAGGAAAGAAGAAAGGGAGGGGAGGGGGGGGGGAACTGGGGGAGAGGGGAAGGGGGGGAAAGGGGTATGGTGTTAGGGGCCCACAGACTCCAATTCTACGTGGCATTGATTCAACAAGGTGCTGAAAGCATTCGTTAGAAATGTTGGCCCATATTGATAGGAAAGCATCTTGCAGTTGATGGAGATTTGTGGGATGCACATCCAGGGCGCGAAGCTCCCGTTCCATCACATCCCAAATATGCTCTATTGGGTTGAGAGCTGGTGACTGTGGGGGACATTTTAGTACAGTGAACTCATTGTCATGTTCAAGAAACTAATTTGAAATGATTCGAGCTTTGTGACATGGTGCATTATCCTGCTGGAAGTAGCCATCAGAGGATGGGTACATGGTGGTCATGAAGGGATGGACATCGTCAGAAACAATGCTCAGGTAGCCCGTGGCATTTAAACGATGCTCAGTTGGAACTAAGGGGCCTAAAGTGTGCCAAGAAAACATCCCCCACACCATTACACCACCACCAGCCTGCACAGTGGTAACAAGGCATGATGGATCCATGTTCTCATTCTGTTTACGCCAAATTCTGACTCTATCGAGACTCATCAGACCAGGCAACATTTTCCCAGTCTTCATCTGTCCCATTTTGGTAAGTTTGTGCAAATTGTAGCCTCTTTTTCCTATTTGTAGTGGAGATGAGTGGTACCTGGTGGGGTCTTCTGCCGTTGTAGCCCATCTGCCTCAAGATTGTGCGTGTTGTGGCTTCACAAATGCTTTGCTGCATACCTCGGTTGTAACGAGTGGTTATTCCAGCCAACGATCACTAGCGTTTTGCGATTCTAAGTGTGAATGGGGCCTAAAATACCTGATCTCTGGCTCCAGGTAGGTGAAATGCTGAACTCAACACTTCTAGAGCACCTGTAGGGAAAATTACAAAACAAATTGAACTGCTCATTTTTTAACAATATTCAGTCAGTGTTTGCCCAAAGTAAAATCTTTCCTCACCCCAATTTACAATCTTACATTTAGCACAGGTGGAAACATATTTATTGCTGGCAGGTGCATCACTGCGGATTGATCATTTTCTAAAGCCAGAAGAAAAAATACCTGGTCTCAAAGACCGCTCTGAAAGAATTACGCATAGCTGAAAGTGAACCCGAGGTGAGAGGGATATGGAGGCTGCCATATTTATATACTTTTAAGAAAATCTAAGTTGCCTGGCACCCCCGCTGATCTATTTGGCTGCAGTAGTGTCTAAATCACACCAGAAACAAGCATGCAGCTAATCTTGTCAGATCTGAATATAATGTCAGAAACACCTGATCTGCTGCATGCTTGTTCAGGGGCTATGGCTAAAAGTATTAGAGGCAGTGGATCAGCAGCACAGCCAGGAAACTGGTATTGCTTAAAAGGAAATATGGCAGCCTCCATATCCCTCTCACCTCGGGTTCACTTGAACAGCCTTATTATTATTATTGTGTATTTATAAAGCACTGACATCTTCTGCAGCACTGTACAGAGTACATAGTCGTGTCACCGACTGTCCTCAGAGGAGCTCACAATCTAATCCTGCCATAGTCATAGTCTAATATTTTCACTATAGGATTGTTTGGGGGGGAACCAGTTGACTTAGTATGTTTTGAAGATGTAGGAGAATATGAAGTATCTGAATGAAATCTGGGGGAACTTATATCTGGCTTCCTATATTGGGGGAACCTATACACTTTACAGAGTACATGGACATGTCACTAACTGTCCTCAGAGGAGCTCACAATGTAATCCTACCATAGTCATAGTCTAATGCCCTACCATTTTATGTATTTATATAGCACTGACATTTTCTGCAGCACTTTACAGAGTACATGGACATGTCACTAACTGTCCTCAGAGGAGCTCACAATGTAATCCTACCAGAGTCATAGTCTAATGTCCTGCCATATTATTATGTATTTATATAGCACTGACATCTTCTGCAGCACTTTACAGAGTACATAGTCATGTCACTGACTGTCCTCAGAGGAGCTCACAGTCTAATCATAACAGTCAGTCTAATACCCTACAATATTATTATTATTATGTATTTATATAGCACTGACATCTTCTGTAGCACTGTACAGAGTACATAGTCATGTCACTGACTGTCCTCAGAGGAGCTCACAGTCTAATCATAACAGTCAGTCTAATACCCTACAATATTATTATTATTATGTATTTATATAGCACTGACATCTTCTGTAGCACTGTACAGAGTACATAGTCATGTCACTGACTGTCCTCAGAGGAGCTCACAATCTAATCCCTGCCATAGTTATATTCTAATGTCCTACCATATTATTATTATATATTTATATAGCACTGATATCTCCTGCAGCACTTTACAGAGTACATAGTCATGTCACTGACTGTCCTCAGAGGAGCTCACAATCTAATCCCTGCCATAGTCTAATGTCCTATAATATTATTATTATTATGTATTCATATAGCACTGACATCTTCTGCAGCACTGTACAGAGTACATAGTCGTGTCACCGACTGTCCTCAGAGGAGCTCACAATCTAATCCTGCCATAGTCATAGTCTAATATTTTCACTATAGGATTGTTTGGGGGGGAACCAGTTGACTTAGTATGTTTTGAAGATGTAGGAGAATATGAAGTATCTGAATGAAATCTGGGGGAACTTATATCTGGCTTCCTATATTGGGGGAACCTATACCTGGAGTGATACTGGGGGCCGGGGCCCCTATACCTGTACCTGGCTACCTAACCAGGGGGCACCTACACCTGGCTACCTAAAACTCATAGCAACAAAAAGACTTCAAGTGATCTCCACTACTGATGATTACTGTATGCGTGCCAAATGCAGTCCTGTGGAGCAGCTCACTATATACACCACCCTGTAAAGAGGCACAGTAACTGAGATGTGGCCGATTGGGGGGGGGGGGGCACACTTGGGCAGCTCAGCCTCTGTTGGTGGTAGAACTTGTCCCGGCCCTGCTAGGCTATATACCAATATGCAGCGATATATAATATAATATAGGAAGTGTTTAGGATGCTGAAACCTGGATAATTACCATAAAAGTGGGTAACCTGAACAATTAACTACATTCTACTATATGTGACTACAGGTCCTCTTTAATCCCCAACCCATAGATGTTCATTGTTCAGTAATTAGCTCATGGTCACAGCATACAGTTGTGTTCAAAATTATTCAACCTCCACTGAAATTGAGTGTTTTGGCCAGTTTGACATTGATTTTGATCATTTCAGTCATCTTGTTTACACTTAAACCAAAGAGGCACTTGTAAGTCAGACAAATGTAACATAACATTTATAATGAAATAACCACAAATGTCTTTTCTGTGCTCACATCATAAGTTTTATTCAACCCCCAAGTGACATTCATTCTTAGTACTTAGTACAACATCCTTTTCCAGTTATAACAGCTTTTAAATGTGAAGCATAGCTTGACACAAGTGTCTTGCAGCGATCTACGCAGGTATCTTCATGGTATTCTTCATGGGCAAAAGCCTCCAGTTCAGTCACATTCTTAGGCTTGTGCGCTGCAACTGCTTTCTTTAAAGGGACTCCGAGCTCAAGTAAAAAAAGAAAGTTGTACTCACCCGGGGCTTTTTCCAGCCCAGTGCTGGTCGGGAGGTCCCACGACGGCGTCCTGGCTCCTCTCCTAGTCCCCGCTCCGGAATGGCTGACCGGCCGCAGCCCGGGCGACACTCTGCTGAGTGTCGGGCTGTTCCTTCCGCGTATGACGCGGCTGACGTCACACGCCGGCCGCCTCGCGTCATCACGGCGGCCGGCGTGAAAGTACTGCGCATGCGCGATTAAAGCGCGCATGCGCCGTACTGCCACGCCGGCCGCCGTGATGACGCGAGGCGGCCGGCGTGTGACGTCAGCCGCGTCATACGCGGAAGGAACAGCCCGACACTCAGAGTGTCGCCCGGGCTGCAGCCGGTCAGCCATTCCGGAGCGGGGACTAGGAGAGGAGCCAGGACGCTGTCGTGGGACCTCCCGACCAGCACTGGGCTGGAAAAAGCCCCGGGTGAGTACAACTTTCTTTTTTTACTTGAGCTCGGAGTCCCTTTAAGTCCCACCGGAGGTTCTCAATCGGATTTTAATCTGGTGACTGCGATGGCCACTCCAAAATGTTCCAGCCTTTAATCTGCAACCATGCTCTAGTGGACTTGGAGGTATGCTTGGGATCATTGTCCTGTTGAAAGGTCCAACGTCTCCCAAGCCTCAGGTTTGTGGTGGACTGCATCACATTTTCATCCAAAATCTCCTGGTATTGAAGAGAATTCATGGTACCTTGCACACGCTTAAGCTTCCCTGTACCTGCAGAAGCAAAACAGCCCCAAAGCATGATTGACCCCCTGCCATGCTTCACAGTAGGCAAGGTGTTCTTTTCTTCATAGGCCTTGTTCTTCCTCCTCCAAACATACCGTTGATCCATGGGCCCAAACAGTTCTAATTTTGTTTCATCAGTCCACAGAACACTATCCCAAAACTTTTGTGGTTTGTCCACATGACTTTTGGCATACTGCAGTCGATTCTTCTTATTCTTTGGAGACAGCAAGGGGGTGTGCCTGGGAGTTCTGGCATGGAGGCCTTCATTACGCAGTGTGTGCCTTACTGTCTGAGCTGAAACTTCAGTACCCGCATCTGACAAGTCTTTTATCAGTTCCTCAGCAGTCACACGGGACTTTTCTCCACTTTACGCTTCAGGTAGAGCACAGCAGTCGAAGTCAGCATCTTCTTTCTGCCACGACCAGGTAGCGTTTCAACAGTGCCCTTTGCCTTAGATTTGCGAATGATGCTTCCTATGGTGTCTCTTGGTATGTTTAACATCTTTGCAATCTTCTTATAGCCATTGCCCTTCCTGTAAAGACAAATCACCTCAACTCTTGTCTTCCTGGACCGTTCTCTTGACTTCACCATGATTGTAAACACACCAGTAAATGTCTAGAAGGAGCTGAGTATCAGTCATTTTAAATCTGCCTAATTGGTGCTTATTATGCTTGATTGCTGCTCGTTAACATCCACAGGTGTTTTCAATACCTGATCGAAAACACTTGAATGAACCTCTGTTCTTAAGAGTGGTAGTCTTTAAGGGGTTAAATAATTGTGTCAATGAAGAAATCGCAAAAAAAAATGGTTCTTTTCCATTAGCCGGGCGCATTCACTAAGTGGCGATAAAAGTCCACCAGAGTTACATCTTTATCTACTATCCATGGCGGCCTGGAGGGGGAATAGTAATTAACGCCACCTGGTGGTTGCGCCCGGCTAACGGAATAGTACTAAAAAAAAAACTTAATACTGTATTACAAAAACAATTGATGTAATTTTAGTTGCATTTGGTTCTTTAAAAAGTCCTTGTAAGATTTCATTCTGAGCACAATTACAAATGTACACTAAATTCCCTAAAACCCTTTACAGCATTGGGGGTTGAATAATTTTGAACACAACTGTACCTCAGTCCTCCTCTGTGGCCAATCAGCATCAGCTATCACCCCCCCCCCCCCCCCCCCCCGCAGGGATGACTTCAGCAAGTGGCTGGCAGCAGCTTAGCTATTTCAATGGGAAAAGTGGCAGGATCCTACAGAACCACATTTTATAGAAGAAAACCTGTCAAGCAATATGGAACCATTTTTGAGAAAAGCTTGATCACTCATTTAGTTTCTGTAGTGTCTGTGTCAAAGGCCTGGAACAAGAACGCAGACAGTAAAAATTGGCCACTGAACCTGCATACTTGTTCTAGGTTAGAGTTCAATGAGAATAAGGCAGCCTCTGATTCCTCCTGAGGCTAGGTGCGCACTTAGCAGAAACGCAAGCATTGAGGAAAACACTGCGTTTTTGACGCTAATGGAAGTCTATGGGTTGCAGGAAAAAAACACATAAAAACGCATATGGGTTTTGTATGTGTGCGTGTTTGACCACTTCAGCCTACAGTGGTGTTCACTGTTGTTGAGCAACTTTCACCTCATTTACTCGCCAATAACTTTATAACTACTTATCACAATTAATTGATCTATATCCAGTTCGGCCTTTCTGGACGAGCTTTCTCGTCCAGAAAGGCACTGCTGCTTTCAATGCGTGGTGCGCATGATCGGGCGCGCGCGCACCCGCCGCCCGCCCCCCGATCAGTGAATGGGAATATAATTCCCATTCACCGATCTAACTTCCCCGCAGAAATACCGACGCTTTCTCTCCAGAGAGCGTGGTATTTCTGCCCCCAGGAAACAACTCCTCTGAATTTTGGTTCCTGGATGCGAGATCGTTCACATCCTGGACTTCTCACTGTGGCCATCTTGTGGCCAAATAGTAAACTGCACCCACATACATTTTTAATTAAATAATTTGCTTATTTTACATGTAAAATAAGCAGTTTCCCTCCCACACCAAAAATTACCCACATACATTTTTTATTAAAAATAAAAAAAATACAATTAAAAAAAAAAAACACAACATAAATAGTTACCCAAGGGTCTAAACTTTTTAAATATACATGTCAAGAGAATATGTTATTATATTATTTAAAATTATAAGCTTATAAATAGTGATGGACGCAAATTGAAAAAATGCACCTTTATTTCTAAATGAAATATCGGCCCCATAAATTGTGATAGGGACATCGTTTAAATGGTGTAATTAACGGGACAGATGGGCAAATAAAATACATGGGTTTTAAAATTACGCTAGCGTATATTAATTTCAAACTATAATGGCCAAAAACTGAGAAATAATGAATTTTTTTCATTTCTTTCTTAATTTTCCTGTTAAAATGGATTTAGAAAAAAATAATTCTTAGCAAAATGTAGTACCCAAAAAAAGCCTAATTAGTGGCGGAAAAAACAAGATATAGATCAATTCATTGTGATAAGTAGCAATAAAGTTATAGGCGAATGAATGGGAGGTGAACGTTGCTCGGATGCATGAGATTTTCGGCACTGCGGCGCTGAACCGGATATCTTGTTTTTTCCGACACTAATTAGGCTTTCTTTGGGTGGTACATTTTGCTAAGAATTATTTTTTTCTAAATCCATTTTAACAGGAAGATTAAGAAGGAAAAAATTCATTATTTCTCAGATTTTGGCCATTATAGTTTGAAATTAATACATGCTACCGTATTTAAAACCCATGTATTTTATTTGCCCATTTGTCCCGCTTATTACACCGTTTAAATGATGTCCTTATCACAATTTATGGCACCAATATTTTATTTAGAAATAAAGGTGCATTTTTTCAATTTGCATCCATCACTATTTACAAGCTTATAATTTTAAAAAATATAATAATACACTGTCTTGACATGCATACTTAAAATGTTCAGACCCTTAGGTAACTATTTGTTGTTGTTTTTTTAAATTGTAATTTTTTTTTAATTAAAATATGTATTTGGGTAATTTTTGGTGTGGGAGGTAAACAGCTAATTTTAAAATAATATAATGTAATTATTTAACCCCCCTGGCGGTCTATTAAAACCGCCAGGGGGCAGCGCAGCACTTTATTTATTTATTTTTATCATGTAGCTAGCCTAGCGCTAGCTACATGATAGCCGCTGTGCAGCGGCATCCCCCCTCCCCCTCCGATCGCCTCCGGCGATCAGCGCAAACAGGAAATCCCGTTCTGAATGGGATTTCCTGTTTGGCTTCCCCCGTCGCCATGGCGACGATCGTCATGGACGTCATTGGGAGTCCCGATCCACCCTTCAGTGCTGCCTGGCGCTGATAGGCCAGGCTGCACAAGAGGTCGGGGGGGGGCGCGGCGCAGCGGGTAATCGGCGCGGAGCGGTGGCGATTGGGAAGTACATGCAGCTAGCAAAGTGCTAGCTGCGTGTACAAAAAAAATTATGCAAATCGGCCCAGCAGGGCCTGAGAAATCCTCCTGCGCACATAGCCCGACTTGAGGTCGGGCTTACCCCCAGGGAGGTTAATACAAAATGTATGTGGGTGTAGTTTACTATTTGGCCACAAGATGGCCAGTCAAAAAAGTCGTGGAAGTGAACGATCTCGCTTCCAGGAAGAAGAAAGAGGACGGGAAACACTTTTTTTTTGCAGAAAGACCGCGGCCTCTGATAAGAGACAGTCGGTTTCTCTGCGGGGGACATAGATCGATGAATGGGAAGTATATTCCCATTCATTGATTGGCAGGCGGCAGGAGCGTGCCTCAGGCTGCAGGAGCAGCACAGTCTATCTGGACAAATATATCCATCCAGATAGACTTAAGTGGTTAAAAACGCTGGTTTTGTTACATAGTATTCAGAAACGCATCAAAAATGCACATAATGAAATTCAATGGGAACACAATGTATTGCGTTTTGTGTGCTTTTTTTTTAAAGTCATGTATTTCTGCTTCCTGTTGTCTTCTTTGCATAAAACGCAATATAACGCATTGAAAACGCATACAAAGCACATGTGCATTTTGTATATGCAAACTGCAAACGTGTAAAAATGCCCGCAAAACGCATATGCAGGAAAAACTCTAATGCACTAAAACACACACACACACACAAAAACCACGACCTTTCACTCTGTTATGCGCGCACCCAGCTTCTGGGCTGGCTCACACTGGGGCACTTCTGGGGAGCTTTTCAGCGCTTTGCTGATCATCAGCGGCAGCCTAATGCCACATACACACATCAGACCATAGTCTTTGGAAAATTAAAGATCACAGACCAATCTTACCCCCTTCCATGTAGTATGAGAGCCACACCTACACAGTCTTTTCTATGGAGCTGAACTCCACATCAGAAAAAAATCTTTGCAAGATGCTGCACACACAGATGCTGTACAGACACAAAAGATCAGTATCTGCAAAAGATCTGTTCCTGCCAAAAATCCATTCCTGCAAATTGCAATGATAGTCTATGAAATCTGCAGATCATCATACACACATGATTTAACTGACATTCATCTGCAGATCAAGCAATCATCCGCAGATCTGAAAATCCATCCTGGTGGATCTGATCTGCAGATGAATGTCAGTTAAATCATGTGTGTATGATGATCTGCAGATCTTATAGACTATCATTGCAATTTGCAGGAATGGATCTTTGGCAGGAACAGATCTTTTGCAGATACTGATCTTTTGTGTCTGTACATCATCTGTGTGTGCAGCATCTTGCAAAGGTTTCTGTCTGATGGGGAGTTCAGCTCCATAGAATAGACTGTGTAGGTATGGCTCTCATACTACATGAAGGGTGGTAAGACTGGTCTGTGATCTTTCATTTTCCAAAGACTATAGTCTGATGTGTGTATGAGCCTATACAGTGAGACATCATCCAACCCAAACTCAGGCTCCCCAGTTTATGAAACTACCGACTCCAGTTACCCAAAAGACTCCTCTGTCCTGGACATCATACAGTTTCACATGGTGGTGGTGCTCCTGTTGGGAGTCCAGCAATGGCAACTTCAGCTCTGACAGATAATGATTGTCAGGACAGGTCCTCTTTTAAGCAGCCCATACACTCAGCCGATTTTCTGGCCGACCGATCGATCCCGATCGATCGATCGATCAATCGATTGCAAATCGGTTGGCCAATCAACCGATCGACGGCCGATTTCGATCGATTTCGATGGATTTCCATCGAACTTGCAGGGTGGAAAATTTAGGTCGATCTGATGAGATTGCTTATCAGTTTGCATTGGCCTTAATGGAAATCTGATGGCAAAAAAATGCCATCAGATCGAATTTCAATAGATTTCAAACTGAAATCGATTGGAATTCTATCCTGGTAAAAAATGTTCTAAAAACGCATCAGATAGATCATCAGATGCATTTCTTATCTATCTGCTGCCAATCTGACGAGTGTATGGGCACCTTTAGTCTCTTCCCAGTCCGGTATGAAGAATGAGGTCATGTGACATTTCAGGGCTGAGGGCGACATGCCTCCACTGTGTGGAGGGACAATAGCCCTCTCTGTGCCTGAATGGGGACTGTTCAGAGGTCTCTGAGACACCCCAGGACTGGGAATTCTCACAGGGCTGCATCTGCCACACATGAATAATAATGGGATGTCAGGCCACACTGAGCCATTATGACATCACTAGCAATGTCCATTCCATGACAGCCTGTGAACTCCTGCAACAAAAGCAACTTTATACGTAAAATACAAGAGATGCACTCCCAGCCAGGCAGATCTCTACAGCAGTGTAACTGTTCAGATCAAATCGGTCCCAAGCACGCCATTTCTTTTCCCTACAAAGAAAAAAGTAAGCAGTAAATATCTGACAGAACAGACAGGTTTTTAGACTAGTCCATCTCCTCATAGGGGATTCTGAAGGATTTTCTTTGTTTTCAAAAGCATTTCCTGAACGTCAGTTGCTAAGTTTTAACTGCCAAAATAGTAAGATACCAGCTAGCCTCCCTACAACACTATTTTGGCAGTTGGACTTAGCAAGTGCCATCCAGGGCACGCTTTTGAAAACATAGAAAGCCCTTCGCAACTGCCATGAGGAAATGGACTAGTCCAAAATCTGTCAGTTGTCACATTTTAAAGAGAAACCGTAACCAAGAATTGAACTTTATCCCAATCAGTAGCTGATACCCTCTTACCCATGAAAAATCTATTCCTTTTCTCAAACGGATCAGCAGGGGGCTCTGTATGGCTGATATTCTGCTGAAACCCCTCCCACAGTGTGATGTCAGGACCATAGTCCTGACATCACCCTGTGGGAGCCTTGTTGCATTGTGGGAAATAACAGCGGTTTACAAGAGCCAAAAAAAAAGCAAGCGGCATCTCCTTCCAGTGACATCACCTGCCAGCAGTAAAAATGTCACCATGTGATAAATGTCAGAATGTAAATTAGGGAGAGGAAAGATTTTACAATGGGCAAACACTGACAATCATTTATACATAATTATTGTAAAAAATGAAGCACTTTTTATCACTTTATTTTCACTGGAGTTTCTCTTTAAACTGCTTACTTTTTTTTCTCTGCAGTAGTCCTTTAAAAATGGTCTATAAAAAAAAAACAATAAACGTTGCAATCCTTGCCTGGGTTATATCAAAATATGGAAAGGAGTACCAAGGGCCTTGTGTGTGTGGGGGGGGGGGGGCTGGGACCCTTATTACTCATTTATTATACCTAATATATCTAACACATATTCCTTTGCTTGCTCATACTATAACCATATAGTAGGATAGACAGGAACATATACTTATATAAACATAGTCTTAGGAATTGCTTAGTTCTGTATCCCGCAAGGCATATCATAAGGCTTTGCAGTGCTTAGCGACTGTTCAGACGCCATGTTGTTCAGAGGCGTCCATATTGGTTATATTAGTCACATATAAGGACATATATTGACAATACTATACGATCACGGCCTATCCGATAGTAACACACCCAACAATAAAACCCCTACCACCCCATGCATCCTGCATAATAGTCAATAGAACACATATATAAGAAACTATGATATCTGCTTTATTAGTTGAAACTTTTAGTTAAGGTAATTGGCACTGAGGCTTAGCAAAGGGTGCTTCATAGTCCTAGAGACACCTTATTGTCCAGTCTAGGTTAATCATATATATTTTGTATCTCCATATGATAGGATGGGATGTAATAGTATGAGTTAGCCATTATATTAAATGTCGCTAAACAGATACATTCTTTTGAAGCCTAAACCACAAGCTTATATCCGTTGTCACACCTATGCTACATTTCCCTTAATGGCCCACCACATGTTCTGGGCGCACAGCCAAACAGCCTCACACTTGTTGATTTCCTGTAACAAAAGGTTTAGAGATTTTTTATAAGTTTCCCTATAAGATGTATACTGTAGCTTCTGCGCATGTTCCAAATTTGCGGTTTGAGAAACTTTATGTATACCGCTCCCCTTCCTATTAAACCTCATTCTGGCTATTGATACCTGACCGCTCTTGTCTGTGTATTAATTCATATAGTCAGAATCACTTGGCATGCCATGCGCTGACCAAATTATCTGACTAATCAAATTTAAAGTTAGTTTATAATTGTTTTATATTTGTTTAAGATAAGTTTTAAGCCTACAGCTGGTGCCGTGACTCGGATACTGCGGAGGAGAGCTGAAAGGCCGACAGCCCAGTTCTGGGTAAGTACAGAATTTTTCCCGCCCTTAGGGAACTCATTTCTGCCGCTTTCCCAGTACTGTCTGTCTAAATTTTGTATAATACTTTGTATATAGTGTCAGTCATATTTGACTGGAATAGTGGCCTCCTACTAAAGTGGACGGGGTTTATAATACTTTGTATATAGTGTCAGTCATATTTGACTGGAATAGTGGCCTCCTACTAAAGTGGACGGGGTTTATAATAAAGAGTGGGCTTGATCACCCCACAAGAGACGCTCCCGGGTGTGAGGAGTGGGCCGTTCTTGAAAGATAGGACGGGTATATGTAATAGTTTAGTAGTCTTTGTTTGTCATTTGTTTTAATATAGAGATTGGTCACATAATTTGGTCACAATCTTCTTTCTACTTTGCTTGAATCTTATCTATCGCATAGAAGTCAATAAGATAATCTGTTTTCGTGCCGTTCAACTCTGTCGTATTAGGTAGGATACGACAGGTCGGCTGTATATTGTTGTCTTTGCACTAGACAAGTCGACACTCTGGTATTTGACCAAAGAGGCTCTTCTCTTTTCTTTTTTGTTCAGTCAGAAGGACCCCAAAGAAGCAGGCTTAATGCTATTTCAGCTGTTAAGTCCATCGGAGGGAATTTGAAATCAAGGCCACGGTTCGGCTTGATTTTAGTGTCACTAGAAATCGTTTCCTCAATAATACCAGAGTGCCGATATTACAACCTCTGAAATATAGTAGAAATAATTAGGTTAATGATCTCAGTATATGGGTGTCCCGGCTGGTTTAGAATTCCCGCCCAAAATATAAGAAGTTCATATTAACTTCCAACGGAGTCAGTTTATAAGTGTCCCCAGGTTGCGACTATAGAAAGACTATAGACTATAGAAATAACAAGTTTCCTGATCTGTATAATCTAGACCTCATTCACTGACCTGGATAGTGTATGGCCACTAAATACATAAGATAAGTTTAGATTCCAAAAGAGGGGGTCCTTTTAGAGCACAAATATACAGGTCACTTTAATTGCATACTACTCAGTTCTTTAAAATTCTGGAAATTACCATAATATATAATTATAATAATATATTTCTACCCACAGATACATAAAAAAAAAATAGCCCAGAAAAAGTACATTATAGATTGATAAGTAGACCAGATGGACAGAAAGTTGTAGAAATATTTTCCCCTCCGCCTAGTACTGAGGTATGCAGACACACACCACATCTGACTCCGGGAAAAGATCCCAAGTTAAATAGAGAATCTCCTGGGTTGCCATCCACATCTGATGACACTGTGGCCCCTATATATAAACCCATTCCCAAAAGTAACCAAGAGGGGAAAAGACAAGAAAAAAACATAACATAATAAAAATTGCGGCAAACACCAAGGAATAATAATATAGGAGAACCCTTTATTAATATTGCACTCAAAATCCTTATTTATAAATTTGTTGTATAGTGTTATCTGTACAGAAGAGATTGTTATTTAAAGATGTAACATAGTATTTCCTGCGCAGCGATAAGTGTTGGGTTTACTGCATTTTCGAGAGAGATACTGTTAGTAGAATTAATGTGTTGGTACCCTTGGGGCTTGGACAGACGGTGCAGTCTAGAGCGGGACAGTGACCAGTGTGAAAAATGTAGCTACATAAATGGATATCCTGTCACACTGGACTCCTGTACTGGGACTGCCATTTTGTCTGGTCAGGTTTCTTGTGTTGTGTCATATAATTTCTCGTATCGATTTCGAAAGTGAAGTAAAAATAATTATAAATCTTCATTAATGTAAGTGGGAAGGTAAATAGAATGTATCATGGTAAAGATGTCAAGGAAAAGTAACTGTATATTACATGTATATATTGATTTGTTATATAAATATTTGTTGATAGTTTTGAAGTTTGTGAAGCGATGTAAAACTAGTCACCTGTGAATATGTGTGTAATTGTTGGTATTGGATGAGGAATGTATGTGGATGGGCTATGAATATTAGCTGTATGTTGGATTTGTACATAGCGTGTGTGGGTTGAATGATTGTTGTTGGTTAAAAGATTGAGGTCAGTGAAAATGTCATTAGAAAAAAAACATGTTGCATGTTTGTTTGTTGTATTGTTTACTGAGAATGTGGATTAGTATTAGGCTGAGTGGGCATATGAAAATATGGTATGTCTGGTCCTTTAAGGGCATCACGTATTGTGTATGAGAGATTGTGGCCGGCTATGAGAGAGCTCTGTTTGTGTCTTCAGTATTATATTAGGTAGGGTTACATTTTAACTATTATTGGGCAGCAGTCTCTGTAAATAGATGGGAAGATTCTTTCTCAGGCTGGGAGACGTGTGGTCACCTGAAAGTGAAACTTAGCTTGTTACGTAGTGGTTTGAGCTTCAGCCTAGTTAGTGATAGTTTTTTTTCCTTTTCAGAATAGTGAGTGACATTTAATTGCTATTCTGCTAATGGCAGAGTACAAATATATTTTATGACTTATGTTTGAGGTAAGGGTTTTTATTCAGAGTGTCTCCTTTTTAAGCGCTGATGACTCTGAGTTTTTTTTTAATCAGAAGTGAAACTGTCTATTAGTTGAGCTGTATTGCAAATGTTTTTACTTATCTAATGAGTTAGAAAATGTATCAGATTATTCAAGATTGATTAAATAGGTGTAGAAAGTTCCGAGGTATGTAAATTCTACAGATTAGGAAGATTTAGTCATTGAGTTTGGGACCGGGTTCACAGTGCTCGGTTGAGAAAATTCTACATGTCAACTTACTGCCCATACTATTTTATGGACTTGTTCACAGTAATGGATCGTGTTCTAACTTGCTGCATGTAGTCTTTGTATTAAATTCTATGTCCAATCTCCATTGCAAGTTCACACTCATTTTAACTTGTGCGTTATGCAAGTGAGCACTGTGAGCCTGGCCTAAAAGTGTAATAAGATTTATTCTGACATTTAGCCAAGGCTTGAATGATCAGCAACCTTTGTAAAACCACAAATTCAACTGTAGCTTAAAATCCTATTTAAAAGTAGTAGAACCCATGAAAGGTATGCCTAGAAAGAGATGCTTTTAAAAAATAAGGAGAATATCTAATTACATTTTTAGGGTAAATATTGTTGCTGTTTCTTTAAATATTCCTTCCACAATATGTGCAGGTTTCTGTGCTAAATCTAGGTATTAGAGATAAACTTTTTGATAGAATCCAGGAATAATAGTATAGATATCATTCTGAGGCGGTGGTCGGTTTGCATATTTTTTTTCCCGATATTTTCCTTTTATCTCATACGATTATTTGTATTTTTCTATAGAGATTCTTTCTTGGAGTAACATGTTTTTATACTCAACTGGTATATTAAAAATAAATAAATGATAGAGCATCAATCAATTCAACTGTCAAAATATTTCACATATAAATACATATCTGAGAGCTGTTAATGAAACCCTTTGTCAGTTATTATTAATAAGGTAGCATTTGTCACCCAGACCTATAATGCGTGTGATTAAAGTAAAGTTTTGCCACAGTGTTTGTTGATAGGTAAATTAAGTTTAGTAGAAGTGTTCATTTTTGAACAGAATTTATATACCTGATGCAGTTTATGCTTTGGAGGTATATGATTCATACACTATTACTCAATGGTGCTCCATGAATGGTTTCTTTTTGAATATTGTAACATGGTTGTTAGGCTGTATTCTTTTGTTAAATCCTGTCACAAATCCCAGCAGAAAGGCATGCAGAGACCCCAAAAATACAGAGTCATTGTTACCTTTTTGTTGATATGCTATGTGTCTTGCAATTGTACCATGTCTGACTTTGATGCTCCACGATTATAAAAAATTACTGGCCTGCTCCACCAGTGTATTGCCTCACCTTGCTGCTACAACCCCTCTGCGCCACCCAGAGGTTATTAAAAGAACTGCTCCTCCAAGCCACACTGATAAAACACAGCCATTGTAACATCAATATGTCTAAATGCCACTGCTGAGGATATATCACTTTGTATATTGTCTGTACTTGTATTTTACAGATTGTTGTAAAACCGTGAAAGCCATATTTATATGGAAAAATGATGGAGAAACATTGAGGCTGCACCTCATATATCTGTACAGGGTATGCAGCCTGCTGCATGCACTGAAAGCAGACCGTTAGAGCAACGCATGTACCTTTGGGTCACATTGTTATCTGTTAATATCACATATCATGTATTGCTTACAAGTTAGGACATTATTCCAATTTTTCTGAATTTTGAGTCTACTATAAGGCTCTATGCGTTTAGTTAAAAATCTTTTCAGTTTAGAAGTAAAATCATCCCTGTCAGGTAGTGATATATAATGATAAACCATTCCCATCCCCGAAGCATAGTTTCCTTTAAAAGATTGCTAGTGTTTCTCATACCACATTTCCTTATGTATTTACCACATATAATATTGATACAGGCTGCAGAATTAGTGACGCTTAATTGAGCTTATTTCGTTTTTTGCTGTTTTTTTGTTTTTGTTTTTTTTTTGTGTTGACAATCGCGGTGTAGATTGTCTGCAGTTTCAGAATCTCCATACATATATACATACTCTTTTGGGGTACTTGATTTCATTATTTTTCACTTATGTTTTTTTTGGGGGGTTCTGAAAAACTATAGGCCCCAATATCACCTAAAATTATTACGTATCTGGTCTAATATAGGCATCAACATGGAAAAATTTAATACTTGAGCAAAGAGGGGAGGGAATGCTGGAGAGATGTTAGAATCACTCCACAGGATTAGTTTTGTGTTTGTGTATGAGTGTATGATGCTGAGTATGAGGGTGCATGTTAGCAGTGTAAACCCGATGTAGATGTGAATGTGTAAGAATGAAGATTATATTACTCGTGAACCATGGGTATTAGAACATAATCTCAAAATGAACCTGGTGGAAATGTCGTCCTCTATACAATCCCTAAAGCCGTGTACTCGCCGGCAGCGATGTCACATGAACGGAATGTCGAGTAGTATCGTTGAATATCAGATTCGCCGTGTCTCGGTTAGGCTCGGGTGGTGTAGAGGATGAATAGGACCATAAAAAGATGATTGTGAATTTTGGCCAAATTGAAAGAAACGTTTGCTCGCACTTTTCCTTTTTGTTCACAGGATCCAACCGAAGGGTTCCGTCCTGGAGATGTGGTAGTAGTCGTAGTGGTACAGAGCCTGACCAGAGGGAGAAAGTCTGACCATTTCCCCTATGGGCCACTCACCAAGGTTGTGGCTGTGACAGCTGTCCTGATGGAGGGGACCCCCACTTGGGTCCATGCGAGCAAAGTGAAGGTTCCAATCAGAGGTTGAGGAGATCAACGGCAAAGGTGGTAGCCAGGCCACGAACAATCAGAGGTTGAGGAGATCAACGGCAAAGGTGGTAGCCAGGCCATGAACAAAGGAGGTGAATCAGTTATAAAGTCCTTGAAGACCGGCTACCTAGAGCCTGAAGAAGCCAGGAGGAGGATATTCCCGGGCCCCTGTTTGCTTTTCTTATTAATAATTAGTTTTTATTACCTGCTATCAACTGTCATTGACCCATCCAGTCAATTGATTGTTGATAATAGCAAGTTGTCATTATGATTTAGGACCCTCAGAACTCTGGTGTAGATACCTCCTGGGCAGACTTCTTTAATTTTTCATGGTTAACTGGATGGGTTAAGAAGCTGCTGACATTCATCCTGTGTATCATAGCCTCAATTTTATTCATTTACCTGGGATATAGACTGCTCATGTGCTGTATTCAAAGGTGTACATCACCCACACCTACTCCTACCCACATTTATGTGCAGTATTTAGCCCTTAGGGCTCAAGAGCATCTCACTGTTAGCAAAGAGGGAGGACCTACAGGGTTCTAATGAGAAGTTCACCTATAGAGGTCTGATTGGATGTCCAGTTATTGGCATAACTGGAAAGAGGGGAATGTGGGGGGGGGGGGCCTGGGACCCTTATTACTCATTTATTATACCTAATATATCTAACACATATTCCTTTGCTTGCTCATACTATAACCATATAGTAGGATAGACAGGAACATATACTTATATAAACATAGTGTTAGGAATTGCTTAGTTCTGTAACCCGCAAGGCATATCATAAGGCTTTGCAGTGCTTAGCGACTGTTCAGACGCCATGTTGTTCAGAGGCGTCCATATTGGTTATATTAGTCACATATAAGGACATATATTGACAATACTATACGATCACGGCCTATCCGATAGTAACACACCCAACAATAAAACCCCTACCACCCCATGCATCCTGCATAATAGTCAATAGAACACATATATAAGAAACTATGATATCTGCTTTATTAGTTGAAACTGTTAGTTAAGGTAATTGGCACTGAGGCTTAGCAAAGGGTGCTTCATAGTCCTAGGGACACCTTATTGTCCAGTCTAGGTTAATCATATATATTTTGTATCTCCATATGATAGGATGGGATGTAATAGTATGAGTTAGCCATTATATTAAATGTCGCTAAACAGATACATTCTTTTGAAGCCTAAACCACAAGCTTATATCCGTTGTCACACCTATGCTACATTTCCCTTAATGGCCCACCACATGTTCTGGGCGCACAGCCAAACAGCCTCACACTTGTTGATTTCCTGTAACAAAAGGTTTAGAGATTTTTTTATAAGTTTCCCTATAAGATGTATACTGTAGCTTCTGCGCATGTTCCAAATTTGCGGTTTGAGAAACTTTATGTATACCGCTCCCCTTCCTATTAAACCTCATTCTGGCTATTGATACCTGACCGCTCTTGTCTGTGTATTAATTCATATAGTCAGAATCACTTGGCATGCCATGCGCTGACCAAATTATCTGACTAATCAAATTTAAAGTTAGTTTATAATTGTTTTATATTTGTTTAAGATAAGTTTTAAGCCTACAGGCCTGAGCCTACTAACGCAGTTGTGTCTGCTTCTGCCCGCTGAAAAGCTGACACAACTGCGTTAGTGGGCTCAGGCCCTAATAGATTAGCAATATGTGGACTTTACGTATAACGGATAACCTGTCCTATTTGAAATGTTGCAGGCTGGGAAAACCTGAGTAGAGATGGTAAATGAGATATGGATGATTCTAATGTACATGCTAGTTTCATGTAAATTGCATACAGGTTTCAACTGGGCCAAAAAGTGCATTTCACAGACCCAAATCCAAGTTGAATATAATTTGCATCTTATTGACCAGCTCCAATCCAAAGCCATATAGGTGCCGAGACTTAGGCCACGTTCACAGTGCTGTGCTACAAGGTAACAGGCGCTATGTGATGCAGCTAACCGCACTGCATTGCCCCACCTATGTGGCGTACACAGTGCGGTGGTAGTGTTGCGGTATAACAGCTTGTGGTACGGTAACGCACTGCTTGGAGTGCGTTACCACTAAACGCAAGCATTGAAGGGAGTCTGAAGACAAGTAAACGAAAAAGAAGATACTTACCTAAGGAGGGGGAAGGTTCTGGGTCCTAATTCCCATCGTATTAGCCTTCCCGATCCTCTCCTGGTCCCCCCTCGTTCCTTCAAATCTCTTGGGAGGGTTCAGAAGTCTTTGGAGCCGTGCGGCTCCATACTGCGCATGCGTGAGAAAGAAAGCAAGCTCGCGCATGCACAGTACGGAGTGGCCCGTCTTCAGGAGCACTTGGGCTCCTGAGTCTTCCAAAGCCTCCCACAGCAGCAGGGTGCAGTCTCCGACCCATCAGAGACTGCTAACAGGGGATCCAGCACTGGAATGGGAGCAGGAGAGGAGCGGGCAGGCTCTATAGGACCCAGAGCATTCCCTCTCCATAGGTACTTGTTTTTTTTACTTCGCCTCAGACTCACTTTAACAGGTGCAGTGAATGATACTGTTTGACCGTTTGCTTCACTGTATAAAACACAAGGTGGCCATAACCTGCGGTATTACTTTTTCCATTCTGCTGCATTGCATTCCTGTCATACAGGGAATGCAACACAACGTCCCACTTCAAGCCTAGCCTTATACGGTCACACTTGTCACGAGTTTGCAATTTCTCAGGTACTTCATAGTCGTTAGGGTGCTTTATTTTTTTGCATGCAAATTCTTCATTTGCGATTTTTTTTTCCGTGCATACCAATGCAGTTCATTTACATGCAAACAAAAAACAAACAAATTGTCTGGCGCTCCCAAAGACAGTTCACACCGCTCAAATTAGTCTTTTGGGTGTAACAAGCAGTAGCCATCTAAAAAAAATGAATAGAGCGCTCCATAGTGTAAAACCAAAATAGAACATTTAGTATGCGCAAGTAAGTTCTACTTACAAGAATGAAGTTAAAATGACGCATGTAATACAGTCAAAAGTCACGTCCTCCCTTCAGTAGCGTGCGCACGGCCAGGCTGTGGCCAGCAGCGAAGCATCAGTTCGTCGGGAAAGTCCTCTCACTACCGGGGGGCGTGGCCTCTGTCACGCATATTACAAGATAGTTTGACACAATAATATATAATATTCTAAATGACTATCATATATCTGGTTACTCTACTTTTTAAAAAATACCAATATAATCCATAGGAGAGTGGTCAGTAACCAGATATATGAGTCATTTAGAATATTATATGTTATTGTGTCAAACTATCTTGTAACAACATACAATCATGCTAACCAATGCTTACAGTATATTGTAATGGTCCTCCCTCTTGCATGCTGAAAATGTACCATACACTTCCTTATATGCGTTATCCATTCGCATATACGGACTAATTTTTGCCTTGTGTTAAAATACCTGTGAGTTCATGTATTATCCTGCATTGACTGTATTACATGCGTCATTTTAACTTCATTCTCGTAAGTAGAACTTACTTGCGCATACTAACCCCCTTGCCGGTCCAATTCCCGCCGGCAAGGGGGCAGCGCAGCACTTTTTTTAATTTTTATTTTTTTGAGCCCAGGGCTCGCTACATGATAGCCGCTGAGCGGCGGCATCCCCCCACCCTCTCCGATCGCCTCCGGCGATCAGAGTAAGCAGGAAATCCCGTTCAGAACAGGATTTCCTGCTGGACTTCCCCGGTCGCCATGGCGACAGGGCGGGATGACGTCACTGACGTCATAGGGAATCCCGATCCACCCCTCAGCGCTGCCTGGCACGGATTGGCCAAGCTGCGCAGGGGTCTTGGGGGGCTCGGCGCGGCGGGTAGCGGCGAATTGGCGGGTAGCAGCGGCGATCGCGTACCACACGCAGCTAGCAAAGTGCTAGCTGCGTGTAGGAAAGAAAAAATTATGCAAATCGGCCCAGCGGGGCCTGAGAAATCCTCCTGCGCAGGTTACCCCGAGCTGAGCTCGGGATAACCGGCAAGGAGGTTAAACTTTCTATTTTGGTTTTACACTATGGAGCGCTCTATTCATCTTTTTTAGATCGCTACTGCTCATTTACATGCAAATCTATCTAGCCAACTTTAAAATCGCACACACAATTTTTCTGTGTTACCATTGATTTGCATCAAACACAAAAATTAAATCTTTGAATTTAAAATGCAGAAGGATCTCAAACCACAAATTGCATCCAAATGCAGAAAAAAAGGGACACACACATCATTAAAGGAAACCTGATTGATAACTTTTCCCACGTTCCGTACAAATGAAAGCACACCTTAAAGGGACTCAGAGCTGAAACATTAAAAAGATTTTATACATACCTGGGGCTTCCTGCAGCCCCATCCGCTCCGATCGCTCCCACGCCGCCGTCCTCTGCTGCCCACAGCTTCGGGAACTGGGTCCCGTCACGGACGTCAGTCGCTGCCGGCTACGCAGAAGTGCGCCCTCTACTTATCTCTCCAGCAGTCGCTAGAGAGATACGCAAACCGCGCACTTCTCTTACATTAGACTGTCTCCGGGGGCAGCGGAGGACGGCGGCGTGAGAGCGATCCGAGCGGATGGGGTATGTATAAAAAATGTTGTTTTTTAATGTTTCAGCTCTGAGTCCCTTACGTGAGAGGGATATGGAGGCTGCCATATTTATTTCCTTTTAAACAATGCACATAGCCTGGCTGTCCTGCTGATCCTCTGCCTCTAATACTTTTAGCCACAAACCCTAAACAAGCATGCAGCAGATCAGGTGCTCTGACTGAAGTCTAAAAGATTAGCCACATGCTTGTTTCAGGTGTGTGATTCAGACACTACAGCAGCCAAATAGATCAGCAGGGCTGCCAGGCAACTGGTATTATTTAACATGAAATAAATATGGCAGCCATCATATGCTTCTCCCTTCAGGTGTCCTTTGAAAGGAGCATTTTTTCATTGAGTTTGTTAAATGATATCCGAGGCAAATAAGATTGTAAGAACGCTCTTGTGGCTGTGAGCGCCCTGCGCATGCACATTACGTGAGTGCTCCAATCCATGAGAGTGCAATCAATGACGCGCGCTGCCAGGCTTAGCACTTGTGCACTGCTGCCAACCTGAATGCAACTTCTGCTGGCTTTTAGGAGAGAACAGAGGGGGACAGAGGTGAAGGGGGAGCAGTGGGCATTAGGGCTGCTCCCTGTTCATGCCTGCTCCCCCCATTCTTACAATCTTATTCGCCTCACATATCATTTAACCATTTCAGCCCGCAGGAATTTTTCACCTCATGCATCAGAGCAATTTTCACCTCCCATTCATTCACTAATAACGTTATCACTACTTATCACAATTTATTGGTCTATATCTTGTTTTTTCCACCACTAATTAGGCTTTCTTTAGGTGAAAGATTTTGCTAAGAATAAATTTTTTATAAATGCATTTTAACAGGAATATTAAGAAAAAAATGGAATAAAATCATTTCTCAGTTTTCGGCCATTATAGCTTTAAAATAATACATGCAACCATAATTAAAACCTATGTATTTTATTTGCCTGTTTGTCCCGGTTATTACACCGTTTAAATTTTGTCCCCATCACAATGTATGGCGCCAATATTTTATTTGAAAATAAAGGTGCATTTTTTCAGTTTTGCCTCCATCACCATTTACAAGCTTATAATTTAAAAAATTTTTTGTAGTATATCCCCTTCACATGCATATTTAAAAAGTTCAGACCATTAGGTAACTATGTTTTTTTTTTCCAATAAAAATGTTATTTGGATATTTTTTGGTGTTGGGAAATAAACAGTTAATTTTTAATGTTATAATGTGTGTAAATGTGCTTGAAAAATGTATGTAGATGTAGCTTTACTATTTGGCCACAATATGGCCACCTTGAGTTTTTTTTTTCTCTTTGTGCTTCTCTCTTCCCGGAAGCACAAGGAGGACGTTCACTGATCTCTCGGCTACCGGGGAACAGCACGGGAGCGCGCAGGAGCACTCCACTGCAGCAGAGCAGCCACCTGCAAGTTATGATCACGTCCAGCCGGCTGAAATGGTTAAAGGACATCCAAGGTGAAAATAAACTGATACGAAAAACAATTCTATCTATTTGTCTTCTCCTAAAAATGACTTTTTTAAATATCCAACTGTTTTATTTGATATTTAAAACTAGTTTTTAAGTTTTTACTGTTTCATTGTCTCTACTCAATGACACCTTCATTGAAGTATGCTAGAGCTCAAATCTATGAATTATTGACCCTATTTATCTCTTTCCTGCTCTCAAAAGCCATTTACTGACAGGAAAGTGTTTTATGGCTGTAATTACTTATCTGTGACGGTTATGCTATAGTCTGACACAGTCCGACCCAAACAGAAACTGTCACTTCCTTACCTGATGTTGAACTCATTCACACAGAGAAAGAAAAAAAAGAAACACAGCCAAGTTATTTGTGTGCTTGGCACTGTACATACTCAGGTCTATCTCATCATGTCACCTCAGTGGTCCTTTAAGCACTCTATTATGCTTATTTTAATATCAAACACTCCTATGATTGTCACTGAGAGTTTGTCTCCACACAGATCATCTACGTACCCCAAACACAAATAAAAAGGAAGACATACAGAGATATTTTTATGTCGGCTTTTATTCCTCACTGAAATTGCCATCGTTCCAGACTGCCGCTGGCAAACCATGATAGTCGCGGGGAAGAGATATTGGCGGCAGCGTCTGCAAAGTCTTCTGCCCTTCATCTGAAACATGCCTTATAGAATCTTCAATAAATATATAGCTAGACGGCCCAAGTTATGTACAAATATCTTAGGCAAAAAAATATTATGTTTACAAATCTATATACAATAAAAACAAACAGAAAAAAAAAATGTAAACAGTCATATCACAACTCCAACATTAAGAACAGGGGGGGGGGAGGGAACATATCTTGTAGCTTAAAGAAGGGGGGGGGGGGAGGTTTCATTAAAATTAAGTGTGCTTTTAAATCGTGTGGGTAGATATCATATTAGCACAATGCCGAGGGGGTTTAGCTGTCCCACTCAGGGTGCCGACACAGGAATTGGTTTTAAACTAATTATTCAAGGGGCTCTCTGGAAAGGGTTTAAACATTAGAACTCAACTGCATGATCAATATTTATAGCCATGTCCATGTGAGTGCAGAACAAGCAGCGCCCCTCCTGGCTATTTATGGGATTACAATGTGAACTGCTACTTTGTAATGGACCGATATATGTCCAGATAGGTGCAATAAAGAAAGCCCATGATAACCAATCGCACATTAGCCATTACAAAGCAAACAGCGTATTCTGATTGGGTGACGTTGCTCTAAGCCAGTGATGGCTAACCTTGGCACTCCAGCTGTGGTGGAACTACAAGTCCCATGAGGCATTGCAATACTGTGACAACTCTAAGTATAACTCGGGGAGGCAGAGGCATGATGGGATTTGTAGTTTTGTCACAGCTGGAGTGCCAAGGTTAGCCATCACTGCTCTAAGCAAACAAATTGTTGTCCAGGTATTTTGCGCCTGCATCGATCTGATCAGCCACCGATGAACTTGGGTAAATGACCTTTGAGTATGCAGCCAGAGCAGCACAGGACAGCCGAGGGAAGGGGGAGCCTCTATCCGAGACGAGACTTGCTAAAAACCCAACAAACGAAAAGCATCTGCAGGAGATTCAACACAACGATTCTGCAGACACGGCCGTTTGCAACACTCGACCGAAAAAAAAACAGAGACGTTCATGCATAGGTCATCTGTAGGGACTGCACGTGTGTATTTGTGCCAACGGCCGTTTGTGGCATCACGGCATGTATACACCCAGCCTCGCATAAGCCATTATTATCTGTATCGATCATTCCTTGTGCCCAGGAACCGTTAAAGGGTCGTTACCGTTCCACGTCGTCGGGCTGACTTAAAGGGAACCTAAACTGAGAAGGATATGGATTTTTCCTTTTAAAATAATGCCAGTTGCCTGACTCTCCTGCTGATCCCGTGTCTCTAATGCTTTCAGCCACAGCCCCTGAACAAGCATGCAGAACAGGTGCTCTGACTGAAGTCAGACTGGATTAGCTGCATGCTTGTTTTAGGTGTGTGCTTCAGCCACTACTGCAGCCATAGAGATCACCAGGACTACCAGGCAACTGGTGTTGTTTAAATGGAAACATCCATATCCCTCTTAGTTTAGGTTCACTTTAAACCGATTTCTGCCGACGATTCGTGGATCATTACTTTACAACAAATAAGATCTAGTGTGTGTACGTGGCTTAAAGCCGACGTCTGTTTGGGGAGGGGCGCGGTCACAGATCTGAATGTCTGTCCCAGGCTCCAAAAAATCTCCAGGCTTCCTGAAGTTCCTAAAGCAAAAAACTATAAAGAATTTAAAAGCAGTTTAATTTCCTTTCATTCCCAGAGAGCCCCTTTAAAACAAGACAGTAACGTGAGTGGGTGGAGCCCTCCCTTAAAAGTGCTTATAGCCTGCAGAGCAGCAGTGGCACTGAGGCACTCCTGGCTGACCCCTGCAGGGAACCGTCCTTATTAGACAGTAGCAGCTCGCTGGACAAAGTGCTGTGGGTTCAGTTGTTACCCGCGGCAACCGCATCTTCCTGTTTTAGAGGATCGATCATAAAATCCACAATCTGATTGGCTGCGACGAACCATGTGACAGCTCACTGCAGTCAAAGCAGCAGACGGGTTAAAGGATAACCCCGCCTCTCTAATAAAAGCAGAATTTCCATTAGGTTTGTAAATAAATTCATTGCATAACTGAGGGGTAATAAATCTCCATTGGGTTGGGGGATGCTTTATGGGTGAGATCAGAACTAAAGGAAATGTGGCCACAGAACTTATTGATCTCCTTTCTATTTGGCCGTTTAAGGCCTTGATGAGGTCATTGGTTGTTTTAAGCAGTGTTTGGGCTGCCCCCTCTGGAAGGTCGAGTAATTACACAATACCGCCAACATTACCGTGTACAATATAAAGCCAGCTAGGTGCATTAGAGAGGTTCGACTGCAAAAAGTTAAAGAGGACCTGTCAAGAATTTGCAGCATTTGCTTAGTGATGGGACCCCCAAGAAGCCTGCAGTACCTCAGTTTCACCACTATCTTGTCCCGTGTGCTTGAGGTTCTCAACATTCCAGGGTCCATACAGACAAACGGCAGCTGCTCTCTTATTGGTTAATGAACCTCAGGATGAGGGGGTGGGGCCTATCCTTAAAGCAGACTAGGGCTTTTTGTGGCTCTGTAATGCTTTAGTGTACATGTGTGCTTACAATGTGGCCCTGATCAATAATGACATCTACTTGCATTATTGATTTCACTCCTTTTATGGTACAGACCAGTTACCTCCCGTATAAACTGTGTCTATAGCACTGATAGTAAACTAGCCACAGTGTGTGCTGATCTCTGAATAATGGTTATGTAACATTTTATTTTCCCTGCATCTTGTAAACTCTGTCTGCATGCACTGCTTTACCATCCCCTGTGCAGCTCATATCCACACTTCAGCACACACACTGTGTACTAAATGATTGCCTATTAGAGGTACGCCTGCATTCTGAGTTCTGAAATCATATGATGAGCTCTAAGCTTAGTAAATTAGGGGATAGGATTTGAACCGCCTGAATATGGAAGTATCTATACAAACTAAATACAGAGGCGCTAATCGTGACCTAGAGACTATATTGAGTACTCCTATCTGTTTATTGCCTGAGGAAGCGGGAACATACCCGTGAAACGCGTTGCACTGTTTGTTTTGGAGTATATTAATAAACCTGTTGTCATAAAACTGACGGTATCTTGTCTGCTTCGGGGAGGCGAGTCCACCACCACCTCCTGAGGGATTTTAAGCCTTTTAGAACCTTTTATCCAGCTGGCGCCTCTGTTCACTCTTACATTAAATACAGTATTCTATATGGCAGGATTTCTCATGTATGTTCTGTGTGAGGGCTGAGCCATTTTCAGAAACGGTTTCATTCTGAGACTGTTAGAAAGGAGATGTGTTTCCATGGATACCCATTCTATTTTTCTGAGCAAGAGGCCTGTAACGAAACAGCCCTCTTCTTAAAGAGACAGGCAATCATATTAACTTTTCACAGGTGAACCTCTCTGTTTCAAAACGGCTGTATTTTATCGTTAGCGGGCAACCAAATCGTGTATTATCCTTAACTGAGCTACGGCTACTTACCGTACTTGGGGGGAGGGGAATCTGCACACAAGTAAAGAGGGAGGAGGTCCACGAAACTGAGGCACAGACAGGAAAGGGTGTATATAAAGGGGGTAGAACACAAAGTAGCATTAACCGTGATGTGCCAAGCAACCATCAATGGCATGGCGGTGGAGGTGTAGGTCATACAGTTTAAACTGACCCTAAACTTCGGCAATACAAACTGAGCGCATAACCATCATCAGAGGTTATCGCGATTGTCTAAGGGAGGTACCAGTTCATATTGCTCACATTGGCTTTAGGGTCATTTTAAAGGCCAACGCCACCACAACAGCAGCGTATCTGTTCTGGGATGAAGCACCTGTCCTGAAGGTTCCACTGGAGAGAGGTCTCTGCAGTAGTTTGCATTTACCCTCATCACAAAATCATTGCGATGGCTAATTTAACTCCTCCCCAATCTGCATATCATCAGGAGAAAGCAACGCCATCGCATAGGTCTGAAGCAGCTGCGACAGTCAGGCAATCTGGCTACCGAAGTCTTTACGAGCTATACAAAGTCCCGTCACTTCATCCAATCGGTCAGCAGCCATATGAAACGGGAACGGTGAGCATGGTCTTGAAGAAGGTGACACGTAAGGACACGAAACAACACATTCTTACTGATGTGAATGTTAACCCTGTAAGAGAAACCAGAGAGTAGAAGAATATTTTTTCTAGGAGGAGGTGAGGGGGAGCCTGGGAAAATCCATGGCCTTTTCCCCAAGTCTGGTGCGTTCTCGGCAGGTGAGGGACGCAAACGTCCTGGCTCTCCACCTGCCGCGTCGAAAGCCTCAGTGGGCGTAGCAAGAGAGGAAGTGAGGTGTAGACACGTGATTGGACGATGATGCTTGTGCCCTGTCGTTGAGACGATACCACAGCCAGTCCACAGCACAACAGCAAACCAGGAGGCGAGAAGAGGAATAGGTCACAGGAAGCGGTGTCCGCGGTGAAACGAAGCATCCAAGATGGTGGCATCTACAGGATATATTGCGCAACCTCATTTTCAGCTCATGTAAATATAGGACGACTCTCTTGTTTTTCTGCCCTCCAGGGGCTGCGTGGAGGCAACGGTTTCCTCCCAGGCAGTGAACAGGTTAAATTTAAGCAATTTTTTTTAATTCGTTTTTTAAAGTTTGTTTTTGTAACTTTCTGCAAAGAGCCACAACAAAAAGTTCAGTCTGTCCTCCGGGGTTCATACGGTGAGCGGGAGCATTCCTGGCGGGGACGGAGGCTGCGATCCGCGGATACCTGGAGGTTCGTAGCCATTCACTGCCCTGCAGACAGAAGACAAGGGTGTTACTGCAATAACAATTCACACATATACCCTATACAAGTCACATGGCCAGAGGGCGGCCGTAAGCCAGCTACAGAACAGGATAAGCAAGTCTGCTGTCTCAAACCGGGCAACATGTTAGGTGGTAATATGCATCAATGGGGATAAAGCAAACGAGTAAAAGCCCGCCTCTTAAATTCTACAACGTGAGAGACTTTTGATGCGCAGTGTCAGCTTTAGAAGTTCTAAGTCATGTCACTGACTGTCCTCAGAGGAGCTCACAATCTAATCCTACCATAGTCCTCATTTAATGTCCTACCATATTATTATTATGTATTTATATAGCACTGACATCTTCTGCAGCACATTACAGAGTACATAGTCATGTCACTGACTGTCCTCAGAGGAGCTCACAATCTAATCCTACCATAGTCATAGTGTCATGTCCTACCATATTATTATTATGTATTTATATAGCACTGACATCTTCTGCAGCACTTTACATAGTCCTGTCATTAACTGTCCTCAGAGGAGTTCACAATCTAATCCTACCATAGTCTTATTGTCTAATGTCCTACTACCATTGTATTATTATAATTATGTATTTGTATAGCATTGCCATCTCTGTAGAACATTACAGAGTACATAGTCATGTCACTGACTGTCCTCAGAGCAGCTCACAATCTAATCCTATCATATAGTCTAATGTCCTATCAGATTATTATGTATTTACATAGCACTTTACAGAGTACAGTCATGTAAACTAAACCCAAATCTGAATAAGGCAAGTTCTAGAAGCAATCTTGTATATTGTGTAAATAAAAAGTATTACCCATGAAAAAAGTTTTCAAGTAAAAAAAAAAAAAAAACACTAACTGTGTACCTATCCATACAGGCTTGGGAACTGTACTCCATTTAGCTTTCACTTTCATGGTTGAGGTCTTACCATTGCTCAGAGCTACAAGTCCCGTGAGCTAGAAGTCCCGTTTCTACACACAGACACATGGTTTCTACTGAAATACAGGGATTCTGGGAAATATAGTCTATTGCTCTTCCTCCTATGGTGTCAAATGGTCACACCTGATTGATCCACCCACCAGCTGAATCCAGAGAAGAGAGGAAGCAAGCTATAATGCAGTGACTATCACATTTGGCCCACAAAAAAAGCTACATCATGTAAGACATTGCTTCTATACAATAGTTACAATCACTTATCGCAAATTGCTTTTAGAATTTGTCTTATTCAATGTTGGGTTTAGATGGACTATAAATAGAGGAAACAAGAATTGCTTATCCCCAATAACAGAACATGAAAAGAATCAATCATAAGAAAACCGCTTGATCAAACAGTTATTTTTCCAGCTGGTCTGCAATTCATAATAACAGAGCTTACAGTGCACACAAACTCACTCAGAGGAGCAAGGAGTAACAGGGCAAACAATGCACAGAAAAAATAGCCAATCGCAGACAACCATTTGTATGATTGGGAGGTTGATGTCAGAGGGGGAGGGGCATGCACACACAGATGCATCCTCAGGGGTGGGGCTGCATACTATGAACACAGGAAAGGGCAGCGAGGGAGGGAGGGAAGGAGGAGGGGCAGGAGGTGCTCTGTTAGAATGAAGTCGCAGACAGATACAAAATGATCACACAGCAAAGAATTAGCATTTTTTCAGAACAGTTCTCAAAAGTTATAGCCAACATTCCCTAGCTGGGTATATTCAGAAACACAAATATGGGGACCAGTTCACAAAGAATATTATGAATATGAAATTATAACAGATTATTTATCTCCCCAGGATTGCTTGAAAAAAATAACTGTAGGCAGACACATAAGCATGACTCTGAATTTCCCCTCAAAGCGCATCAAAAGGGTAAACGGGAAATGTTAGGATGAATGAACCAAAAGAAACATATGGCCATTATGATGTCATGCCATCCCCTTGTCCTCTCAGCCCTGCCAGCTGTAAGCAAGTTAGACATCTTCCTTTCTAGAGATGTAGACCAGGGGGTGTGGCTTGCATCGTTTAGGAAGGGCTTCTAACTGCATAGCTGTCTAAAGGAATGATGCTGGGAGCTCACCCAAGCTAGCAAAAGTAACATGCCCCTTGGAGAAAACCTAGACAGACACACCTCTTCCTGCTGGGAGGCATGCCTCCTAGAGCCTAGAGACCATCTTCTGACTTTTGGTAGACATCACATGTTTAGAATGCACAAAACTGAGTGGTGGGTACTGAGATCAGATTACTGTACCAAGTTTAGATGTTGTTGGGGGGAGGGGGGGGGGGGGGGAGAATTGCCAACCACTCCTATCAAAGGACACCTGGAGTGAGAGGAATATGGGAGCTGCCAGGTTTATTTCCTTATAAACTATGAAAATTGCCTGGCAGCCCTGCTGATCCTCTGCCTCTATTCCTATTAGCCATAGACCCTGAACAAGCATGCAGATCAGGTGCTCTGACTGAAGTCTGGCTGGATTAGCTGCATGCTTGTTTCAGGTGTGTGATTCAGACACTACTGCAGCCAAATAGATCAGCAGGGCTGCCAGGCAACTGGTATTGTTTAACAGGAAATAAATATGGCAGCCTCCGTATATCTCTCACTTCAGGTGTCCTTTAAAATTTCAGATCCATCCCAATCCCCAGGCCATTTTCTCGCCCTGCTTCACGTTTAATATGTTGGGTAGGAAGTCCATTTACATTTTTCATCTTTCTCGTGCACTTTTGGAAAGGACCTTATAATTTTACCCATGTGTCTGTAAATGATGTTATCTTTTAAAGGGAACCTGAAGTGAGAAGCACATGGAGGCTGCCATATTTATTTACATTTTAACTATACCAGTTGCCTGGTTGTCCTGCTGGTCTGAAGCAGAGTCTGAATTACCCAGAAACAAGCATGATGATAATCTTGTCTAATTTGACAATAATGTCAGAAACACCTGATATGCTGCATGCTTGTTCAGGGTCTACGGCTAAAGGTATTAGAGGCAGAGGATCAGCAAGACAGCCAGGCAACTGGCTTTGTTTAAAAGGAAATATATATGGCAGCCTCCATATACCTCTGTCCTTTAAAGCAAACCGTAGACAGTTCTATAATATAACGGCAGTTATCGGATACACTAGAGCTTGCTGGTTGTGGGACATTTATTGCTGCATTCCTTACTCCGCTGCTAGAAAGCAGCGACACCTATAAAACAATATCTAAACAGCCCCTTGAAAACCGAGCATGTTTCCTGCCAGTAGCTTCCTCTGATCTCCGCAATAGAGACTGTCAACAAGAGGCAAATAATGCCACCTTGCAAGCACATTATATGCAGGTTGGATTTGGGTCAATCAATACGAACTTCCCGCCTAATGGTATTGGCCAAAATGCAGAAGGCTTTATTATTAGTATTATTTAGTATTTATATAGCTCCATCTTACGCAGCACTGTACAGAGAGTATATTGTCTTGTCAGTAACTGTCCCTCTGAGGAGCTCACAATCAGATCCCTGCCATAGTCATATGTCATGTATTGTGTAGTGTATATATCGTGTAGCGTGTGTATCGTAGTCTAGGGCCAATTTTTAGGGGAAAGCCAATTAACTTATCTGTATGTTTTTGGGATGTGGGAGGAAACCGGAGTGCCTGGAGGAAACCCACACAGACACAGGGAGAACATAAAAAACTCCTTGCAGATGCTGACTTGTGCAACTGACAATGAAGGAAGGCAGAGGCACAGTTGAAGCAAATAGAAATACCTTTTAATCCACGGTGGGCTGACACACGGTGTTACAGTGGGGGTGAGGGGATGCCTGACAGCTGTTTCGCTAAAAAAGCTTCCTCAGAGGCAAAAATTCATTGTCAGTTGCAAAACTGTATGCTCTGGAGAGCACGTTGAGCATGGAGTACATGATCCGGTGAACCCAGCGTCCATCCACCCACATCTAGTGCCAGTCTGCCTCCTTTCTACATAGGTCAGATGCTGACTTGGTTGGATCGAAGCGGGGACCCAGCGCTGCAAGGCGAGAGCGCTGCCCACTACGCCACCGTGCTGCCCAGGCTGAATAATCTTTGCACACCATGCAAAGGGATGCATTAAAAGGGAAATAAAAACTTGAGATGCTAGCATAATATTGCCCCTGTTTAACTCTAAGGCCACATCTGGAATATGGAATTCAGTTCTGGGCACCACATTACATGAAAGATATTGCAGTTTTAGAGCAGGTGCAGAGACGTGCAACAAAATTGATACGTGGGATGGAAGGTCTCACTTACCAAGAAAGTAGTAGCAGTAGGGTATTGTACCGTGTAAATGGTATCATCCTGATTTAAAACTTCTTGCTTTTACCAAGAAAGGTTAGATAAACTGGGTTTATTTAGTCTAGAGAAAAGACGCCTTAGAGGGGATCTAATTAACATGTATAAATACATCAGAGGGCAATATAATAGCTTGGCGGATGAGCTTTTTGTCCCTAGGCCTTCTCAAAGGACTAGAGGACATGATCTGCGCATGGAGGAAAAACCCTTTAGCCATTTATTTAGGAAAGGGTTCTTTACAGTAAGAGTGATTAAGATGTGGAATGCATTGCCACAGGAACTAGTTATGGCAAATTCTATACTTGCATTTAAAGTGGGCTTAGATGCTTTCCTTGCGTTGAAAGACATCCATGGCTACAATTACTAGGTAATGCCCAGTGATGTTGATCCAGGGATTTTATCTGATTGCCATCTGGAGTCGGGAAGGAGTTTTCTCCCCTTTTGCGCCTAATTGGACCATGCTAATTGGACCTTTCTCCTTCCTCTGGATCAACAGGGATATGTGAGGGAGCAGGCTGGTGTACTTTGTTCTCTGGTTGAACTCGATGGATGTATGTCTTTTTTCAACCCAAATAACTATGTAACCAGCAGAAATGATCAGTGTGTTGTTGCCCATCTCTATTCTGCAAGCTTTTGGATCTGCCCCCGTTTAGCACGGTCATGTAATTAAAGACAGTTCACATCCCCGGGGACGTTTCGCCATGAAGAAGCGAGAAAGTCGCTGTGCGTTTGGGCGTAGTCTCAGCACAGAGCCGTTTCTGAACTGCAGCTGCCTCTTAAGAACACAGCAAGGTCGCTGAGCTTACAATAGCAGAGGGAAGAGCGAATTACCAGAGGAAATACAATGCTGCACGTCACGCATTCCTTGTAATCGCTGGAGACGCTTCATTTAGCTGCATTTATGGCTGGAGCGTGACAGTAACGTGATGTACCTCCAACACATTACCACTAAAGGCCCATACACACGGCATATATTTGTCTGTAGTTGTGAGGCAGCGACAGATGGACAAGAGACAACAGCATATTTATGGCAGCGACAATTCGAGTTGGTGACAGTAGTACACACGGGACAACAGAAAGAGTGAAGACACGACGGAAGCTGCCTGCCACAGACTACGTATAGTAGTAATACTATGGTAGTGACTCTGCTGTCTGTAGGAGACTTTCCTACACACGACAGGACGCCAACAGACTAAGCGATGGTTTGTGAGACAAAAGTCGCCAGA